>NW_020956747.1:57806-82177 GCF_003031625.1 Empidonax traillii | reverse complement strand
ATTTTCCCAAAAGTGTGAATAACTCCATATGCATACTTTGAATCTGTATATATTGTGCCTCTTTTACCCCTCAGAAGTTCTAATGCTCTTAACACTGCATATAGTTCACATGCCTGTGCTGACCAGGTAGGACTAAGGGATCCAGATTCTATTAACCTCAGTCCTTTACCATCAACAACAGCATATCCTGATCTCCTTTTGCCTGCTATAACTCGGGAAGAGCCATCTACAAATAATTTCTCCCCTTCTTCTAATTCTGTTTCCTCCAAATCCGGTCTGAGCTTAGTTTGTTCCTCAATTGCGTGAAGGCAATCATGAGTTAAATCCCCTTCAGGACTCCCATATAAAAACTGCGCTGGATTCTGTAAGCTAGTGGTTGCAATTTCTAATTTGGGAGAATGTATTAATATTCCTTCATATTTTAGGAGTCTGGCATCAGTAATCCACTTTTCAGCCTTCTGTTGAAGTACTCCTCGAATGTTATGTGGGGAATAAACTTTCAATTCTCCTCCCAATGTTATTTTGTTTGCTTCTTCTATAATTAAAGCAACAGCTACCACTGCCTGCAAGCAAGTAGGCCACCCTCTGCTAACTGGATCTAGCAGTTTAGAAATATACCCCACAGGCTTTTTCCTTCCCGCCCATTCCTGAGTTAAAATGCCATATGCTGTCCCATCCTCCGTGGCTACAAAGAGATAAAAAGGCCTCTTTATGTCAGGTAAACTTAAAACAGGAACATTCACTAAATCAGTTTTGAGACACTCTAATTTGTCATCATCTTCCTGAGTCCATTTTAAGGATCCACCCGTAGTCAGTTTTTGGTATAAAAATCTCACTTTATAACTATATTTTCAATCCACTGTCTGCAGTATCCAAACAATCCTAACAACTGTCTCACTTGTCACTTGCTATTGGGAGCTTTCAGTGACAGAATTCCATTAACTCTCTCAGGATCCAGTTTCTTAGTACCCCTGTGAATCCAGTGAACTGCCCTGTCTGGGGCTGAGCTACTACTAGCATCTGGAAAACTCATAGGGGAACTTAAGGATATATTCCCCCCAGAGGACCCAAAATAGGATCACGATTTACCAGAAAAGAGGGAAGCATTGAAATGCTACCAGGATTGGGTGGTCTATGGTTTAAGACATGGTATTCCAAAAGCAATAACTTGGTCAAAAATGTATGAGGTGAAGCAAGACAAGATTCCAACCCTCCTGTTCCCCCCACAGACCCTGTTAGGCACAGAAATCCCTTAGAAACTGGGTGCAGAAATGGGGATGTGGGAGAGCTCCCAGGACTGTGGGAGGAAAGAATACGGGAAGGACAAAGTGCATTGTTGGAATCGGCACTATTTTCCCGCAGCCAACAATGGGAGGGAAACAGCATACCTAGCAATTCTGTGCCAAATTTTCATGGGTGTGTGGGTTCTATGGAGCGGTTACATGATTCAGGTTGTGTGGCCTTATGCAGGGACAACCATTGGGTCCCTGAGCGGCTGCAGAATTGCAGCCATATGATGACCATGCCATGGCATGGGCACCGCCATCTTGACCACGCCAGGCACCGGAAGAGAGGACTTCTCTTTCAGTCCCACAGTCATGTTCTCTAGCGTCCCAGCCTGAGGAGGCACTCACAGAGTATGTTGATCCCAGAGGCAGTGAGCTAAGGGAGGACTACAGGGGGGAGTCAGTCTTGTCCCCTTTGAAAGAGGATAGACAATCGTATGACACAGGGGCGGGTGCTTCCATAGATCAATGCTCCCCCCATGCCCACCACTGGACCCACTGCGCTCCGCCTGAGTCTTGCTGGCCCTCCGTTCTGTTAACGAAATTGAGCACATAGGTAGCCTTAGCAAGGTGAACTTCAGGGGTTTCCCCAGACATTCCCACCTTCTGTTTTTGTCATTGACACTTAAGGATACCATGTGCACGCTCCACAATACCTTGACCCTGGGGGGAGTGAGGAATACTGGTAACATGAGAAATCCCCCACATTTGGAGAAAAGATTGCACCCGGGAAGAGGCGTAGACAGGACCACTGTCAGTCTTAATTTGGTGTGGAACTCCACACGTAGAAAATGCCTGCAGCCGACGAATAACATCCTGGGCAGTTTCACCTGTATGGGCAGTAGCAACTATAACAGAGGAGAAGGTATCAATAGACACATGTAGGTATTTTAAGTGTCCAAATTCCGCTATATGAGTCATATCAGTTTGCCAAATTTGTAAAGCCTGCAGCCCTTCTGGGTTAGTTCCATAGAATGCAGGTACTGACTGACCTTGACAGTCAGGGCGTGCAGCAATGATGGAATGAGCTTCAGCATGTGTTAAATTAAACTGTTGTTCCAAGGCCCGTTGGCTTTGATGAAGAAGTTGATGTGAGGCGATCGCCTGTTGCCGAGGATTGGGCACTGGGCCCAAAGCAGCAGGTGAAACAAGGCGATCTGCATGAGCATTGCCCATGGCTATAAAACCTGGCAAACTGGTGTGGCTATGTACATGTAAAATATAATAAGAATTAGTATGTTTTTTAATTGTTTCCCACAGTAAACAAAGGACCCCAAACAAGAGGGCATTTGAAACCTCTCAAAGGACTGGTTTATCTAAGCATCGAACTAAGCCAGTTACATATGCAGAATCAGTGACAATATTAACTGGGCAGGAGAAATGCTGAAATGCAACAGTAACCACGCTTAGTTCAATGACCTGGGGTGAACCTTCTTGGAATTCAACGTGTTGCCATTTGTGACCGTCATACCAAGTCACAGCTGCCTTTTTTGTCTTTCCTGACCCATCGGTGAATACAGTGGGTCCAGGCACAGGTGTCATGCAAGAAAGAAGTTTCTGTCTCAGAGAAACCTGATCATGTAATTTGCATAGGGGGTGAGATGGCAGATGGTACTTAATAGCACCTGTGTAATTGGTCAATGCCACTTGTAAAGCAGAACTATTGGCCAAGCACCATTCAAAATAATCTAGTTGCACAGGCACTACGATGACCTCAGGATCATGCGCAATAAGTTCCGTGCAACGGGAAATTGCTTTTATGATTAGCTGCGCTAGGAATTCAAATAAACCAGGAGCAGTTTTCTTGGAGCGTACCTACAGGAAAAGCCATTCCAATACATGCAAAGGATCATGCCAGGCAGGGTTTCATTGTGCAATCATGGCAAAAGGAACCATGCTTTCGATAAGGATATAGACTTGGATTGCAACATCAGTGGCAATTCTCCATACATGTTTGGTTTGCATGTACTGTTCCACTAAAGCAATGGCTTGCTTAGCTTGTGGGGTCAAATTTCGAGGGGCATGAAGGTCAGAATCGCCTTTTGAAAGATCAGTTAAAGGCTGTATCTGGGATGAGGTTAAGCCAAGATAAGGATGTAGCAAATTTATAGTCCCCGCCAATTTTTGGACATCGTTCAAATTTTTAACCTTTATATTCAGTTTAAGAGCTTGTGGCTGAATGGTACGTTCAAGTACCTTCATACCAAGGTAAAACCATGGCTGAGCACGCTGTACTTTCTCTGGAGCCAAAACCAGATCATACTGCTTCAAAGAAGCATGGGTGTTGGACTCCATAGCAGACAGCATCTCACTGGAAGGAGCTACTAAAAGGATATCATCCATATAATGGTAACAATATCCTTTTTTTTTTCTCCAACAGGGCTCAAGGCTTGTGCAACAAACCATTGACAGATGGTAGGTGAATTTTTCATGCCCTGTGGCAAAAACTTCCAGTGGTACCATTTAGAAGGCTCAGCTGAAGGAACAGTAAAAGCAAATTTCTCCTTATCATCTGCATGTAAAGGAATGGTAAAGAAACAATCTTTCAAATCAATGATTAAGATAGACCAACTCATGGGAATCATTGTTGCCTAGGGAAACCCTGGCTGCAACGCTCCCACTGTTGCCATCACCTCATTGGCTCAGTGTAAATCCTGTAGGAGTCTCCATTTTCCTGATTTCTTCTTAATAACAAACACAAGAGTGTTCCATGGAGTGTGAGATGGCTCGATATGACCTGCTTCTAGTTGTTCTTGGATTAAAGTATGCAGGGCGGTGAGTTTCTCAATGTTGAGGGGTCACTGTTCAACCACATAGGCTTATCTGATAACCATTTCAAAGCAACTGTGGGTTGTTTCACGCTCTGCATCACAGTGACCCCTAGGGAAAATCCATAGTGATACGGACCACCCCACTGAGAAAGGCAATCTTGTCCCCACAAGTTCAATGGTGCGACAGTCACATAGGGCCAAACGGTGGCAGCTTGTCCCTCTGGGTTGGTGATGAGCACTGGTTTAGCTGCAAGGCACCTGGTGGAAGTACCCCCCAAACCTACAACAACCTAAGAGGCAGAGACCAAAGGCCAAGAAGTAGGCCAGTCCTTCAGCGAGACGACTGTAACGTCAGCACCAGCGTCCAATAACCCAGATACCTTTACTGTAATGGGAGATGCATGTGCCATACTCAGCACACAGGTCATTTGAGGTCGATGGTCATTCACAGTCTGAGTCCAGTGGACTTGAGGAACTCCAGTAGATCCAAATCCTCCTGTGTCTCAGATGATGTTTTTTGTCCTAGGAGCACAGCTCATAAAAGGTATAAGTTGAGTAATGCACATTCTCTTTTCAATACAAAGAGTAGGGGTAGGTGTTGATACCATGGCACATATCTGCCCAGTATAGTCAACATCAATAACTCCTACATGTACCATGATCCCCTGAATGGTAGCACTTGACCTACCAATTAACAAGGCACTTAAGCCCCTCCCAATAGGTCCCCAAGCATCCAGAGGGACTTTATGAACCCCCAGAGTGGAAATGGTTACTGTTGAGGCGGTAGATACATCCATCCCGGCTACTCCCTTTGTCCCTCCTGATAACCGGTCACATAGGTCTGTGGTTGCTGGAAGTGCTGGGTAAGCTGGTTGATCGAGGCAGGTACTTGAGTCAAAGTGCGCCGCCTCATGCTCATCTTCCTGTTTCCGGACAACATATGTCCATCAGTATGATAAGTCAACCGACACTGCCAAGCAAAGTGCCCCACTTTCCCACATCTAAGTTGTTATTGCTAACTGTGTGTGTTCTTCTTTGATTTCTGGGAGCACTCAGTTTTTCGGTGTCCCTTTTTACTGCAAGAGCCGCATTTATGGTCTATGGTGGTAACCGCAACCATGGCCGTTGCCAATGCAGTCATCTTGTGATCCACTGATCCTACTTTTGAACACACCTGAATCATATCATCAAGCGAGGGATCACCAGGTAAGGCATCTATAATCTTCTGACAGTCTGCATTGGCATTATCTCTTGCTAATTGTTTCACTAGGGCATCACGCAGACCAGCATCAAAAACCTGCTTTTCTATGTCAACCAACAGTCTCTCAACAAATGGCAAATATGGCTCCTTAGTATCTTGTCTAATAGAGGCATATCTGGGCTTAGGAGCTGATAGTTCAGCAGTACTAAGAATTGCCTCTATGCCTATAGCTTTAGCTTACTCTAGTACTAAAGGATGCCATTGTGCCTGATGTTGAAGGTTAGAGAACTGCCCTGAACCAGTAAAGACATTACTGCCATTTCCATATCGGGGGTCATCTTGAGGCCATTGCAAATTTTTCACCCCTTGTGCTGTAGCCCTTTTAATCCAGGTTGACTGAAACACTGAGAACTGCACTGGGGGAAATATTATCTGGGCAATCATCTGTATATCATATGGAGTTAGTTCCTCCATAGTCAATAATCTTATCAAGCGTATGGTGGGTGGTGAATTTGATCCATACTGCATTGCACACTTCTGTAATTCCTGAATCACCTTCCATGAAAATGGGCAGTGCTCATTAGGTTGCCCAGCAGCTGGATCCCCCCTTATCACTGGGAAAGCCACAGCCTCCCCACCAGGTAAGGAGACTGCCTGATGAGAAGCGCCCTCTAATGGAGTATCAATCTCTTCTGCTAACTCCCAATTCCTCTCTTCCATTGCTCGAACTTTGAACTTTTGACAAAATGTTACAGGATTGCAGGGCCTTACAGTAATTTGAGTAGGGGGTAACCTCCATGTTCGAGGATCCTTATGGCAGGCAACACTGCCTCGTGACTTTTTTGATTGTACTGGCACCGGATTGTCCTCTTCAGATGTCTCCCCCTCACTTTCATCAGAATTGGTGTCAGTTTCTGATGGCAGAGGGGGATATGAAGAAGAAGTATAAGATTCTGGGAACTGTTGTTTATTAACCTTTTTACCCTTGGCCTGGCTAATTTTTGCAGGAGAGGTTTTTGCCAATTCTTGTGGAGATTTATAGGACCTACCCTTAACTGCAGGGGTTCTAGGTCCATACATCTCATCTGAATCATCACAACGTTCCCTTTTTGGCTGGGCAAAATCCTTTCCCTTTTGAAAGTTTTACCTCCCGGCCCTTAGAAGGGGGAGGAGGCAAAACTAAGGGAGTTTCACACTCCAGAAGCTCAAGCGGAGGGGCAGAGGGAGTCACAGCAGAAGGACTGGCAGCAGCAGGATTTATAGGGGGAGGATTCATGATATCAGGAATTACAGAGTTCCCAAAAATTTCCCCATGAGCGTTTCCAGAGATCTCCCCAGGACTCTCTGTGTAAGCTTCTTTAGAAGCTCCCCTAGGGGCATTAACCAAAACTGTTCCAGAACCTCCGGACCTCTTATGTTCTCGTAATGTTTCTCTTAATAAACTCCATGTAGTTAACAATTCTACTGCCGTCTGGTCACTGTGTGTGGATGTGTCAAACAACCGACTACCTAAATCATCCCACACATTCACTAAAGGCAACCTCAGATGTCACCTGATAACCCTGATCTTTGCTCCATTTTAACATTTTCTGTAGGAGCAAGGCACTTAATTCCATGTTTCTGCAGGATTAACTGCCACATCTGGACAATAGCATCATCCTCTCTAGTCAACATGGAACCCATTGTTCTCCGGTGGCTCACCTGTTTTAAAAAGGTGTCTTTTATCTGGGCTGGCCTCTGCGATTTTTATTGTCACTCTCAAAAGCTTCACCGGAGCTCTCGCCCCCTTACAATTAATTTACAGTCGTCTCTTTCTGTCCTCGCTTGGGATGTGTAAATCTGCTTCAATTAATCACCTTAGAGGACTGACTTACAAGATTACGTTACACTGTAAGACAGCTTAATGAAGAGAAAAACTAGACAGTGGCGAAAGCAGAACACAGAACAGCAGCACAGTAGCCTAGTAACAGTGAGTTGCAGCAATGAAGGGTGGAAACCGAAACGGCAACTCTGTCACCTAGTAATGGAGCTTAGAGCTGCAGGGGGTGGAAACCGATACTTACAGCAGGGAAGAGTGAATCCAGGCAGTAGCAGACACAGCACGAAAGCCCCAGGGAAGACACAGGCAACAGTAATTGCTTGACTTGAACTCCTCGGCTCGGCTGGTGAGCAGCGGTGATGGCGGAGGGTACCTCAGCAAATAATGCCAGAAGCCGAGCAACAGCAACGTCAGCGGGGCTGGTCTCTCCGACTCAAAGCAAGTAAGCCGGGCTGCCGTAACAAGCAGCTTAGCAGGCTCGTCTCCTCGGCTCAAGGCAGTTGCAGCGGTGACAGGACTCCAGTTTCCTTCTCGTCTTCTGCAACTCCTTGATTGTGGTTCGCACGGCGGCAAACACCAGATCCTTTTCGCTGCTTCTTCTCTTCTTTCTTCCTCTGATGATTGCGTCCGGGGTCACCAAGTGTTGTGGTCGAGGCGGGACAAAACGACAAGAACCCTCTTGGAATCAGAAACTGGAAGCTTTTATTGCACGCCGCAGCAGGTTTTATACACTTTTTAGGCTACACATGTTAACTCTTTATTGGTCTTTAAGTTACATAAATAACCCTCCATTGGCAGTTAATGACATTATGCCATTCTGCTTACTGTGCATGTCAGGCAGCAATGACTCAGCTTATTTTACTAGAAAACCATATTGTTACATCTTCTGGGTCTGGGCACACCACCCTGCCTTATGCAAAAAGTTCCTTCTTAATTTTTATCTCTTCCAGGATCCCCCAGGCCAGTTGGGGGAAAGCCCACCACAGGGACACACACAAACCCTCAAAGAAATAAAGTTGATGGTTCCTATTAAGTTACATACAAACCCTTAGATAAAAAATCCTACATGAACCTACCTGTTACAAACTCTGGATTAATGAAGGTTAAATGGTTGGTGAAGTTACTGTGTTAAAATGGAGATTGTTTATGTTAAGAAAGGTTTAAGAAAAAATTTTAGGAACTGTACTGTTCTGTACCTTGTTTTTATAATAAAAAGGGAGGATATGTAGGGGTTAATTTTACTATGGGAAGAATGCCGAAAGGATTGTAGTTCCTGTGTACTCGACCAAGTATGCTCACTAGACATGCTTGATTGTGATTCATCAGGAAAGTCACGTCGTGACATGTCACTGTTTGAATTGAGTATATAAGACCTTGTTGTTTCCCAATAAAGTTGATTTGGCGGTTTGACTTCAAGCTGCTTGGTCTACTACCAGTGCTGTAGTGCCAGTACAGAAGGCTCTTGCCTCCTTTGCAGTACTCTGAGTGGCCCACCAACTATATCTGAGACCCCGAGGCTAAGAACATTCCTCCCTGGGGGAAAGAGCTGAAGTTGCACCCTGCACTGAAATTGCCAGTCCAACTCCCAAAATTGAACACGGATGAAGATTCCTCCTAGACAAAAAATGCCAGGACAGAAATCTCTTCCTGTCCATGGAGTGCCCAGGGTGACCCACTGCCTGCACCTGACACCCAAAGGCTACAGGATTTCTTTCCTGGGGGAAATAGGCTGTCGTTCACTTGCAGGAGCCCTGTGCTGAAAGTGGGAGTTCGACTCCCAAAACTGAACATGGACAAAGATTCCTCCCAGACAAAAGATGGCAGGACAGAAAGGTCTTGCTGCCTGTGGATTGTTGTGGGTGGTCATCCACCCAGACCTTGGACCCCAGGAGTAAGGGCTTTCTTTCATGGAGGAAAGGGTTATCATCTGCTTGCAGGTGTCCTGTGCTAAAATTGCCAGTCCAACTCCCAGAATTGAATACGGATGAAGATATCTCCCACACAGAAGCTGGTGAGACAGAAAGCTCTCAGTGCGCATTTAGTGCCCTGGGTGTCCAACACTTGATCATGAGACCCTGAGGGTAAGGGCTTACGTACTTGAGGGAAACAGCTGTCGTTCACTTGCAGGAGCCTTGCACTGAGATAGCCAGTATGACTCCCAAAATTCAGTATGGATGAATATTCCTCCCAGACAAAAGATGACAAGACAGAAAGGTCTTCCTGCCTGTGGAGTGTTGTGGATGGTCCACTACCTGCACCTGAGATGCTGAGGGTAAGGGCTTTCTTACCTGGGGGAAAGGGCTGTTGTCCACTTGCAGAAGCCCAGCGCTGAAATTGGTGGTCCAACTCCCAAAATTGAATACGGATGAAGATTACTCCCAAACAAAAGATGCAAGGAATAAAAAGTCTTGATGAACACTGAGTGTTGTGGGTTTTCCACAGCCTTCACCTGAGACCCAAAGGCTAAAGGTTTTCTTTCCTGGAGGAAAGGGTTGTCATTTGCATGCAGGATACCTGTGTTGAAATTGCCAGTCTGACTCCCAAAACTGAATACAGGAGAAGATTTCTCCCAGAAAAATGGATCCAGGAAAGGAAGACCTTGCTGCACATTGAGTGCCCTGGGTGTCTCACCACCTTAATGTGAGACTCTGAACATAACGGTTTTCTTACATGAGGGAACAGGCTGTCATTCCCTTCCTGGAGCCTTGCACTGTAATAGCTGGTTCGACTCCTGAAATTGAACACAGAAGAAGATTCTTCCCAGAAAAAATGTGCCAAGACAGAAAGCTTTTGGTTCCTGTGCAGTGCTCTGAGTGAGTGTCCCTGGTGGTGCAGTGGTTAAACCGCAGCGCTGTCAACGCTGAGATCCGGGTTCTATTCCCGGTTAGGACACTCCCCGGGCAGATGGAGCTCGTTAGCCCTGTAAGGCAATCCATCTACGTCCTGAGGACCTCGCTGCCACTGTCCAAGCTCGCTTGGCCCCGGCAGATGAACCTCAGGATTAAAGGATGGGCTCAGTTCCGCGCACACTGTGTCTCACTGTGACGGTTTGGACCTGGCTTCCTGCCAAATGCCAGAAAGTTACGACAGCAGCCCCCTTCCCCCCTCCTTTCTTCCCTTAGGTTAAAGGAAAAGAAACTATAAAAATTAAAGAACCCAAAGTCAAGCTGCTTATGTAAAAATATATCTATATTTACGTAAATTACAGTTATGTACAGTTAAGATGCTATATACACAGTAAAAGGGGGTCCACCCCCCGAAGGGATAGGGAAAGGGAAAAAAGGGGACGGAAAGGAATAAAAGGGACACTGAACAGGTATACTAGATCAAACTCAAGAACTATACTGATAACTAACAAAACAGATCTCACCACGTCCCTTAGAACAGCAGGATCGGCAGTCACGGCCAGCACTCTCTAAACCTCCACGTGGCAGGACGGTGGACTCTGCAGGCCTCAGCCTGAGACCAGCGCAGGGACCCACTGTTCCCAAACCTCGCCGGAAAAGAAGAGAGAGAGGTCTCTAATCTCTGACTTATTTATACTCTGGTTTACGTAAAAATTGCATGGAATACTGGGTACTTGGCTACTTCCTTGGTTACAAACTGGTCACCAGGAAGGCCTAGACTAAAACCATCACACTCACCTAAAAAATCCAATGTGCAGGCTGGAAGGTGTAAAGACCTTCCCCGGTTCTTCGTTCACGAAGACTGGCCAACAATCCACCCCCTGCACATGAGAGTCCCTCAGGTAAAGGCTTTCTTATCTGAGGGAAAGGGCTATCGTTCACTAGCAGGAGCCTTGCTCTGAGATTGCCAGTCTGAGTCCCCCAACTGAACATGGATGAAGATTCCTCCCAGAAAAATGGTGCCAGGACAGAAAGATCTTGGTTCCTGTGCAGTGCTCTTAGTGGCCCACCATCTGCATCTACCACCCAAAGTCTACAGGTCTTCTTTTCTGGGGGAAAGGGCTGTCCTTTGCTTGCAGGAGCCCTATACCTTAATTTGATGTCCAACTACCAAAACTTAATATGGACAAAGATTCCTCCCAGACAAAAGGTGCCAGGACAGAAAGATCTTGCTGCCCATGGAGTGCTGTGTATTGTAGACCCCCTGAAACTACAACAATGAGGGTGAGGGCTCTCTTTCTTGGGGGAAAGGGCTGTCATTAGCTTGTAGGAACCATGTACTGAAACTGGCAGTCTGACTCCCAAAATTTAATACATACGATGACTCTTCCCAGACAAAAGATTCCAGGACAGAAAGGTCTTGCTGCCTCTGGAGTGTTCTGAGTGACCCAACACCTCCACCGGAGACCCAAAGACTACAGTCTTTCTTAGGGAAAGCGCTGTTATTCACATGCAGGAGCCCTGCACCAAGATAGCCAATATGACTGCCAAAAATTAAATACGGACAAAGATTCCTCTGACACAAAAGATACTCGGTGTCATAGTTCTGATTTTAGCAAGGAATTTTTCTTTCCCTTCCCCCTGCGTGTGTATTCTGTGTATGGGCCATCAGGTGAACAAAAGAATCAGTCGGGTCCACTAATGGCCAAGAGATTAGTCTCCTAGACAACGAAGGGGGAGGAGCTGGGGAGGCTACTGTGTGACTGGAGGGAGGTTGGGAGGTGGGGCTGCATGTCAGCTCAGCTCTCTGCCCTCAGCGGAGCCTGCTGCGAGCTGCAGACACTGCCTGGTTCTTTTCCTTCCTGTCAGAGGGGAGTTTTGCTGCTGCTCTCTGCTCAACTGTCGCTGGCTGCAGGCCCCACTTACAGCGAATCCTAACCAGATGAAGTTTGTGAGTTTTCTTCCATTGGGAGAACTTTCTGTTTTATTGCTGTTTTTTTTTCCTTCCCCCTTCCCCCCCATTCCCTCTCTCCTTTCCCAGTGTGGGAAGGGAAGGGGAACTGAGTTGTTCTTTTTGTTTTTTGGTTTGTTTTTTTTCTTTCCCTCCGACATACCGGGAGGGTGTTGTTTTGCCCCATCCCACGTGACAGTGACCAGGGATCCCACAGTGCCGCCTGGTGACGGGCACTGGACATTACAAGTTCTGCTCCTCCAGTGATCCAACAGCGCCACCTGGTGACTACTATAGGGCACTACAAGTTCTGCACCTCCAGTGACCCAACAGTGCCACCTGGTGAATGGTACAGGACATTACAAGTTTTGCATCTCCAGTGACCCGACAGTGCCCCCTGCTGACTGTAGTTGGAACTGCACCAAAGGGTGCAAAAAATTGAACTATTTAATTTTCCTTTTGCCTGCTTATCGGTTTTGTTCTTGAAGAGGATTATTGGTGGGTATAGGAGTATTGCTTGGTTGTTTTACTTGTTTTTTTTCTGTGTTCCTGTTAATACACACATACCTTTTAATAAGGGGCTGTTATTTTCCCTTTTCCGTAATTTGTTTTCCTTCAATCAGAGCCTCTTAATTTTGGATTTATATTTGCTTAGAAAGAGAAGTTTGGGTCTTTTCTCCTAACCCATCCTCAGCAAAAGACCTTTGTCTCATTTAAACTGGGATACCCAGACAGAAAGATCTTGCAGCACATTGACTGCCCTGGGTGTCCCAACCCCTAAACCTGAGACCCCGAGGGTAAGGGCTTTCTTACCAGCAGGACAGGGCTGTCATTTGCTTCCAGGAGCCTTATGCCGAGATTGCCAGTCTGACTCACCAAATTGAATGCAAAACATGATTCCTCCCAAACAAAGTGTGCCAGGAAAGAAAGCTCTCACTGCCCATAGAGTGCCCAGGACCCACTACCTGCACCTGACACCCAAAGGCTAGAGTTTTCTTTCCTAGGGAAAAGGTTGTTGTTCACTTGCAGGACCGACTCCCAAAATTGAAAGCGGACAAAGATTTCTCCCAGACAAAAGGTGCCAGGACAGAAAGCTCTTGATGCCTGTGCAGTGTTCTGAGTGGCCCATAACCTGCAACTGATACCTAAAAGTGACAGGCTTTCTTTCCTGGGGAAAAGCACTGTTGTTAGCTTCCATGAATGCTGCGCCAAGATAGCAAGTACGACTCCAAAAATTGAATACGGACAAAGATTCATCCCAGATCAAAAGATGCCAGGACAGAAAGATCTTGCAGTGCAATGAGTGCCCTGGGTGTCCCACCACCTTAATGTGAGACTCTGAACATAACGGCTTTCTTACATGAGGGAACAGGCTGTCATTCCCTTCCAGGAGCCTTGCACTGTAATAGCTGGCTTGACTCCTGAAATTGAAATTCTCAGCATCCTTCAACCTCACCCCGTTACAGTTACTCAAAAGTTACACCTAATACCCTGAGGCTAAAAGCTTTCCTTCTTGGGGGAAAGGGCTCAATACAGACGAAGATTCTGTCCAGACAAAGGTGCCAGGACAAAAAGATCTTATTGCACATTGAGTGCTGTGGGTGGTCCACCACGAGGGTAAGGGCTTTCTTATCTGGGGGAAAGGGCTGTCGTCTGCTTGCAGGAGCCCTGTGCTAAAATTGCCAATATGACTCCCAAGATTGAACACAGATGAAGACTTCTCACAGAAAATGGGTGCCAGGACCAAAAGCTCTTGCTGCACATTTACTGCCCTGGGTGTCCTACCCCGAGGGTAATGAAGGCCTTTTTTAAGAGACTGCTCCTTATCTCCATACTAAATTTGCATGCAGTCTTTTTCGGCTCTCCATCTTCAGGGCAACTCTTGGTGCCCAAAAGGTGAAAATCTTGGGATCTGTGACTTCTTCAGATCAGGAAATTTGATCCTGCGATAAATTCCTCTTCTGTCAGCGTATTTTAGAGAATTCCCCTGTTGCCTAAAAGGCTGCAGAGAAAAAAACTCCAGGTCAAATTAGGTAGGAGGTAAGATAAGGATACAAAAAGGCTTTAACGAGCCTCCAGGCTTCCAGGAATACCACCACCGTGCATGCTCCCAAACGCAGGTGTTTACAATTTTTATGATTTCCACCCAATCCCCAACTGGCCGCCACCTTGGTTCTGCCCCCGGACATGTCTTTTGGGAATTGAGTCTGGGGGAGTTTTGGGACCCCCTCTTCCTCATCTTCATCTTCCTCGGAGCATGTGCTGTTCTTGGAGGCTTTCCAAAGCTCTGGGCCTGAAGGTCATTGTATCTATATCTTCTTGTGCAGATTTTAGGGTGTTCTCTACAATTCTACCTTGAAAATGAGACTAAACAGGCTAATGGAATTTAGGGGAATTGATATGAGAATGGTTTGCTATGTGTAATTGCTGTGTTAAAGGGTAAGGGATAATGTGGTGCTACTTTAAAATCTACATTCACTATATAACTACTTCTAAAATCTACAAAATTTAAAAAAAAAATCAAAACTCGAAGGCATCAGTTTTCCTCCTTTAGAGACTGGACAAAATTAAAAAATCTTGTTCAATCTCTACTACTTACATGAAACAGTTGTTTTATCCAGGTCCAGTTCAGTAACCATGAAGTAAGTTTGTGGAGAATGTCTCCCAAACCCAATGAGACATCTTCAGGAATTGGCTAATGTAGAATTTAAATTTGTTGCCAAATTTCAGCTAAATTCATAGTGCAAATTCATCACTTGCTTTTACGAAGAATATTGGGTGCATTTTACTAACATCAAATGTAAATTAGGTTCTAAACCTAATTCATAGTTACTGATTGTACAGATAACATGCACAGTAGAAACAGTCTATGCCACATCCTCCTTGTCTGAGTCAGGTCCTGCTTTGCTGATTGTTCCAGGAATTAAACTTTGTTCACTCTGGAGTAATGAAACCATGGTCCTTTGCCAGCAACTTTGCCAGCAGTGAGGGAAGTCAGCAGGACTTGGAAAGGGCCTCTCCACTTGGCTCGCAGCGGGTCACTGTCCCACCATTTGATGTAGACCCAGTCTCCTGGTTAGAATTGATGAGCAGGGGGGTCCAATCCTATGGGTCTGGAAAGCTCGATGAATTTCTGGATCTTCTGTAAAGTAGAGCCTAAAGCAATTAAATACTTTTGTAAATCAACTTTCCCTCTCATGTGAATGTCCCCTGGAATGTGCGGAGCCTGGTATGGTCTTCCATACAATATTTCATAAGGACTTATGTTATCCCTCCACCTTGGTTGGATGCAAATCCTCAGCAGAGCCAGAGGCAAAGCCTGAACCCATGACATGGATGTTTCCTGACAAATTTTACCATTTTGCATTTTAAGAGTACCATTCATGCATTCAACTTTGCTGCTTGCCTGAGGTCTGTAGCAAGTGTGGAGATCCCAAAAAATTCCCAGGACACTGTTGGGGTGAACAGGGAGTCTGCAGAGCCCCTGATGAAAGATTTAGAGGTGAAGGATTTTGACTTAGACATTTTGGAGCTGATTTCTCTGGGAAAAGCAGGGACTGCGAAGGACTTGAAAAGGTGCAAGACCTGACCAGCAAGGAAAGAATGTAAATAAGAAGTGAACAACCAATCATATGTGAAGGCTGGTAATAAATTATAGATAACAGAGCTAAGAATAGTTTTGGTATGTAAGGTTCTGCAGAGTGCGAGTGCAGATGTGTGAGAACAAGATGTAATATACTGGACAAAGCAATAAAAAGCTGAATGTTGGTCATCATCAGAAAGGTGCCTAGTTTTTAATTCTTGGCTATCCTCAACTTACTATAACAGGACACGACATACCTCCATCACTATGGCTGCAATGAAATGTGTCCCTCTGTCTGATGACATTCCTAGAGGAACCCCAAACCTCAGAATTATGTGATTGAGCAAAGCTTTTACCACTTCTCTTGCTGTGTTAGTACGACATGTAAACTTCAGGCCATCCACTGAAAGCATCAATCAGTACCAGTATGTATTTGTACCCCTCCCTTGGTGGTAACTCAGCAAAATCTATTTGCCAATAATCTCCGATGAGGTCCCCAGCCTTTGTTACCCCTAGCACCTTGTTAGAGATGCCTAGGAAAGGGGATTACAGATACCTATTGGTCTTAACAGATACTTTCTCAAATTGGCCAGAGGTTTTCCTGACCCGAAGCAATAAGGCTTGAGAAGTTGTCAAGGTACTACCTAATGAAATTATCCCCAGGTTTGGAGTACCTGACATCATCTCCTTGGACCAGGGACCACATTTTGTAGCGAGTATTATATAAAAGATTAGCAGTATTCTGCAAATTGATTGGCAGTTACACGCTCCATATCGACCACAGGCAAGTGGTCAGGAGGAGAAAATGAATCATTTGATAAAACAACAATTGGCAAAAATCTGTCAAGAAGCAAATCTGCATTGGTACCAAGCCTTACCTCTAGCCTTATTGCGAATAAGGGTCAAACCTAAGACTAAAGAAGGGCTAAGCCCTTTTGAAATGTTATATGGGAGACCCTATGGGAATTATTATCAAGAAGACCTCACACAAGTTGGGGAAGGATATATATGGGAATATCTGATCTCATTGAGTAAACAATTGTCAGAAAGTAACAAACAAGTAATGAGCACTCACTCAAGGGGAATAGACCAGCCCTTACATAACATTTCCCCTGGAGAGTGGGTGTATGTTAAAACTCTTTCAGGTCAACCACTAGATGAGAAGTCACCTAAAGAAACATGGATGTCAGAACTTATAGGACCAACAACCCTCAGGTTTACTCGACACTAGCCCTTGGAACCCTGATAAGTATAATAACTCTGGCTCAAGCCATTACTTTAGACTGGCCATGGTCTCAGGTTTATATGGGATATTCTGGTATGTCTGGAAGAGACATTTCTAATTTAAACCTGACCACTGTGGTCATGTGCAAAAATGAACCACATTTAGAAATTGATGGAGAGAAAAGGAATGGGCTTAGTATCTTAGCTGGAATAATTGGGGAAATACAAATAGGATGTAGAGGAATTATTATACCTGACCATGAGAAACAAATATCCCAGACCCAAAACACTGTAAGAGAACCCATAGAATATAACAAGGGAAAACTGATTGCTAAGTCCGTCTGTGCGTCTGATCAGTGCTAGCACAACTTTACATTGGACAAACCAGCTTTTGTAGTATGTCTTTGGGCTACTTTGGAAGGAGACAAGGCACTATCAAAGAAATTTTTAATAGACACCACAGCAACAGTATTTACTTCAACAACACAGACTTCTGCTAAACTGACTCCTTCCTCATATACACCCTCAGAACGTACAGAAAAAAGTCATAATCCTTCCCTTGTAGGACCCTATGTAATTAGACAATCTAACAAGCCAAAGTTACTCCTGGACCCTACATATTCACTAAAAAAGGTCCAAGTGAAAATCCAAACAAACATATCCTCTATAAAAGGGGATTGTCAGCCCTTCATTCTCCAAAGTCTTAAAGGATGGAGTGTTTGGTTAAGAACTAGATCTCATCATGAAAGAACATGAAAAGATCTAACAGGATGGTTTGGATCAGGACTAGGTGTATTAAATTCAATAGATCAGGAAATATTAATTAAAAAAACTCAGCACTGTAACATCTGATTTGGGAAAACTGCAGGTACCACTAAGATCATCATTAATGACTATAGCTGAAACACAATCTCTTACTACAGACTTGATGATCTTGTTAACTAAACACACATCTGAAGATTTTCAGGTTGTGACTAATGTTTTTGGAGGTTTACAAGAAAATGTCTCCATAGCAATACAGTGTATCCAAACCCAGCAATGGATATAATCCATAACTGCAGGAGTTATAAGAGGAGGAACATCAGGAATTTTACCTGAAGAAATAAGAGAGATCATATCCAGAAATGACACCACAACCAAATATGAGAAAGAACATCAGACTTGGTGGTAATTAGTAAACTTCACATATAACTCAAAACAGGAGCAGATAGAGGCATATGTTCTTACCATTCATGAGGCAAAAGAACAGACTATATTTCCTGTCTTAGCATTAGGAACAATACACTGGGACATAGCAATTTGACCCATGGGACATGATGCCTGGGCAAGCTATGACAGGGTGCCATGGTTTTGCCCACCAGCCATTCCCTGGGGCTGAGTATGGTTTTGTCCAGGTAGATTTCTGGAGACAAAGCCAATCAAAAGTTTTAGTAACGCCTCTGCCAATTACATATATAAGAAAACGGAAGAGAAGGTGGTGGCGCAGATGAAATTAGGAGTCATGTAGGAGAGGAGGCAGGCCCCATGTGGGCCAGGGCTCCCTCCTCTCCCGGCCCTGGGCCAGGGGCAGGTGTGGCACTTAAGCCCCCCTTCCCTCCTGTAAGAAAGTAGAGGAAAAAAAAACTCTAGAGAAGGACTGACTGCCTGGACAAGACTGCTGCAGAGGAATTCCAGGCAGAGATAAAGAAGTATCCAAGGTCAAAGCTGGCAGCAGCAGGAGAGAGAAGTTCAAAGGGGGAAGCTGCTTCTCCCCCCTCTCTCGCTCTCTCTCTCACTTCAGCAGGGAAAAGACTGAAAAATAAAATCCTGCCACCTGTGGAAGATTATTGGGGTGAGGAGACCCCCATGCAGCTTATAGAGGAGCTTACACTGAAGCAAGTGTACGAAGAAGCTGAGACTTCGTGAGAAACCTGAAATGAAACAGAGTCCTGCTGGAGATTTGTGACCCTGAGAGAGACCTATGCTGGAGCGAGACTGCTCAGGTAGTCTTGGGATCCGAGTGAGGGATCTATGCTAGTGCAGCTGAGTTTGTGACCCTGAGGGACAGCAGAGAATGGAAGACCTGTTGTCCGAAAGGTGGACCCACCTCGGAGAGGTCTATCAAGGACTGTTCTCCCATGAGAAGGGACCCCAAAGGAAACAGGGGTGGACTCAAAATCCATTATCCCCTGTGACTCTGTGGTGAAGATCCATGGTAGGCACATGTCCCCTTGCAGTCCATGGAAGACCCTACAGGACCTGGGTAACCCCCCAGCCTCTGGTCTTAGCCCAGGAGGGGGTTAGGCCTAGCCCTGAGGGCAACATAGAAGAGAGAGAGAGAAACAGTTCCAGCTGCGATGAATCAAAGTTGTCGTCCTAGAGATAATAGAAGAACTTTGCAGTGCTGCAAAGTTATTTAAAAGACCTGGAGCTCCAGAAAGAGAGAAAGAGACTGCTTCTCCTCCTGAACTGATACAAAGGGGGGAGGGGTATTTCTGTAACGACATAGCATTTTTACCTAATTAGAATTGTTGTAGATATAGTTCTTTAGTTTTTATCTTGCTAGTAATAAATCCTAATATTATTCTCCCCAATCAGGTCTCTTTTGTCTGCATAAACCTTCTCTCAACACACAGTAATTGTGATTGGGGTGTGAGAGAAAAATTAGCCCAGAGCAAACCCACGACACAGGGACATAGGGAGATGGCAAACTATCAGCACAGAAGCCTGTATACCTAGAGAACAACTAGGATACATATGTGAAAATGCTGTAACAGAGAAGGAGGATTTATGTTTAGATACAGAAGATAGTGTGTGTACCTTTGAAATGTTCCCAAATACAGAGGTACAGTCCCAAGTATACTATGTAGGCAAAGGATCTGCATTTATCAGGATACCTTGCACAAGTATAACTACTGATGATTGTGAAGAATTAACTAATGGTACTAACTTCTGTGTTTGCAATTTTACTAAAATAATGGGATGTGACTTAGGTTACACTGCTCCTGTGACCACCATGCAATTGACCTCAGATTATATCATGAAGTGCCTACACTACAAATAGGCATAGACATTAATATCCCCCAGAAAATGCTCTATCAGCCTGATGTTGAACAAATGATGGAAAAAGTAAATGCTACTTCACGTCGCATGCTGTGGCAAGTGAAACACGATGCCACAGAGATTAAAAAACATCATAACAGAAATGGCAGAGACTGGAGAACATCATTGGTGGAGCATATTTCTGGGAATAACCAATATACAATCACCCACCGCAGCCCAGCTGTTTAACTTCCTGGTCCACCCTGTCTTGGTCTTGATGCTGGCAGCTTTCCTTCTGACAATCATCTATAGATGTGGTGGTGGATTAAGACTATAGCACATGTGCTCTGGACTGTACAAAGTGTGATGCAAACGAATTTGCATTAGTTAAAAGGGGGGAATTGAAATAAAGACAAGATAAAATACAATAAAAATTTAGCTATGTTGGTAAAATTTAGCTATGTTAAGTGTGACTTTGCAAAATTGTAACTGCTTGAAAGAAGGTTGCTGCCCAAATTGTGGGCAATTAAGATAAAGGTAGCTTACATAAACAAAAGGGACTGTCAGGGAAAGCAGGAAAGACTTCTAGCATGTAGCATGGTAGCATCACAAGGGAGACAGAAGAGGGGTGGGGGGAAACCTAAGCTGTTATGTAGCTGTTATGTAGCTACTCAATAGTAATAAGAATAGGAGTTAGGCAATCAAATGTCTATTTAGATAAGGCAGACTTCGTAAAGAGTATATATGATAGATAATTTTGAAACTCACTCCTTCCAATGTATAAAAAGCTGTTGTGTTTCTTTTCTTGGTGGAATGCACAGGGGGAAGGGGGGGGGCAAACCCCCCTGCATCTCCCCATCCGTAATAAAAGTATGCTTTACATATTGTTTAAAGATTTCTTTGAAATCAGCAGGCAGGCAGGCAGGCATTTCTCCTGTAAATTGATTCCCTGAGGAAAAAAAGTACATACATACATACACATACCAGATTAGTATCATGTCCAGCAATTCTATCATATCATAAGCCAGTACTGCAAAGAACAACAAAAGTTTAATCTTAGCCCAGGCTCCATGGAGGATAAACATTACCACATGGAACACATACAGCAAGAACAGCATTCTATAATGCACTTCTGAGCACATGCAAAGGAACTCTGACAGCAAAAAAAGCAACATAATAACCATGATAACCAAAAACTATTAAACTTATACAACAAATTCTTTGAATAAATTTGTTTTTAACCCACTCTGGTCAGATCTATTATCTCAACCCTTTGTGCCCCACGTGTGGCATCAAAAAGGACTGTTGTGTTTTAACCCCAGCCGGCAACTAAGCACCACATAGCTGCTCACTCTCTTCCCCACAACCTCCCTGACAGGGAGGAGAACTGGAAAGAAAAAGGTAAACCTTTCAGGTTGAGATAAGAACAATCTAATAATTGAAAAAAATAATAATAGTAGTAATGACAGAATGAATCACAAATTCCTGGCTTAGTGGACAGAAATCACTTTATTCCCCATCATCCAGAATTTTTATGTCATTCACTTCCCACTGGGAGTGGTTAGGCAAATCAAGGCAGAACAGAGCTGTAAGCCACACATCAATCACTCTCACTGGCCAGCCTGTCATACACACACACACACACACACAGAGCTTGGAGGTTCAAGTTACCCTTTTTACACCCCCACATGGTGAAATTGCAAACCTGAGAATTCTCAGCTTTTCCCTGGGCAGTACATCATAGCTTGGGAGCCCCCAGTGGTCCAGGGGAAAAGACACTGCACTGTCACTGCAGAGACCCGGGTTCGATTCCCGGTCGGGGCCCCTCCCCGGGCAGATGGAGCTTGTTAGCCCTGTAAGGCAATCCATCTACGTCCTGAGGACCTCACTGCCACCGTCCAAGCGTGCTTGGCCCCGGCAGATGAACCTCAGGATTAAAGGGTGTGCTCAGTTCCGCACACACTGTGTCTCACCTAAAAAAAAAAAAAAAAAAAAAAAATCCAATGCGCAGGCTGGAAGGTGGAAAGACCTTCCCCGGTTCTTCGTTTGCGAAGAGACTGGCCATTACATCATAGCTTAGAGAAAACAACACAAGTTCATCTGAACATTCCTCAGGTCTTTCTCACATTCCCTGCTACAAGTAATAATTATAAGGAGAGGGAGAGTAACAGAACCCAAGAGAAACAAGTGATGCTGTAGGAATGAGGCCTAAAGCCCTGAGATATGTGGTGAAGGGATTTCCATGAGATATGTGATGAATGAATTAACAGGGGCATGATAGGCTGCTGATGGGGGTGATAGGTTATCAGGTGGAGGTCAGATGACCCTTATTGCTGCCTCAGCCAGGTGGAAGAGAGTGATACTAATGTGTCATGGTTCTGTTCCACCCTTGCGTGAGACCCACAGCCTTCATAATTGAAACTCTCTTGATATCCCTCATTTACATATAAAGTGGCTACCCCCCTTCCCCATTAGGATAACAGGATATTTGACTACTGTCTCACCTTCCCCTCTCCCAAAATTATCCATTTGGCATTTGAAATCCTCCACGGCAGAGCATGAGAATAAAACCCTACTTTGCAGACAAGTCAACAGGTTTGCTCTTCTCTCCTCCCAAAGGCAAGGATGCCTCTTTGGGAAGATTTGTGCCTCTGACTGCATCGGATACCTGGGTGAAATTAAGCTGATTTGATGATAAAGTTAAGCTTAATGAATTAAAAAGTGGTTGTGTTTTTTTTTTAGTGTTAATTAAAGTAAGCGCATTTATAAATGGCAATTCTGAATTTGCATTTCTGTTGCCTCAATAAACAGCACTATTCATGAATCTATGATTGTCAAAGTTCTTATTGAACACAACCTGACTTATAGTATTGAACTGGTTCTAATCAGAAATTAAGCCCAGCTGCACCCAGCCCCTCTGACCTCTGAGGACCAGCTGGAATGAAAGGGGGTTTATTTTCTGTCAAATTTCTATAATCTTAACACAACAGATACATAATACAATGACTTGCCACCCATTGACCAATGCATAGCCTGTCACCAAACAGCAATAAATCTCCTTCCATGTAACTCTCTAAGTTTATATGCTGGGCATGATGTTCTATTGTATGGAATATCCCTTTGGCCAGTTCAGGTCACCTGTCCTGGCCAGGCTCCCTTCCAGTGTTCTGTGCAGCTCCTCACTGGCAAGAGCATGAGACATTGAAGAGTCCTTGACATAGGGTAAGCACTACTTAGCAACAGCCAAACCATCAATGTGTTATCAACATTATTCTCATACTAAATCCAAAACACACAGTGCTTTAATACTGACATAGCAATTAATACTGACATGCATTGGTCCTCAGGTCCTGCATTACCCATTACCAGCGTGCGAGTAGTTGTAGTGTTGTCACCCAGACTGAAGTAGCCAGAAAAGCTTATACATAATTTGTGTTAACATGCTTTGGTCATATCTGTCATTATCTCAACCCATTGAGCCCCACATTGGATGTCAAAAAGGACTGTTGCAGTTTAACCACAACTGGCAACTAAGTACCACACAGCTGCTTACTTACTCCCTCCTCTCCCACCCTGGTGGAACGGTGAGGAGAATTGGAAAAAAAAGTAAACCTCATTGGTTGAGATAAAAGCAGTTTAATAATTGATACAAAGTGAAATGTAATAATAATACTAATACTACTAATAACAATTGTAATGAAAAGGAGAGAGAGGAATAGAAACAAGTGATGCACAATACAATTACCACCAGCTAACCAATACCCAGTTTGTCCCTGAACAGCGATTGGTGGCTCTCAGCCAACTCCCCCCAGTTTATATACTAAACATGATGTTCAATGGTATGAAATATCCCTTTGGCCAGTTTGGGCCACCTGTACTGGCTATGCTCCCTCCCGGCTTCTTGTACAGCTCCTCACTGGCAAGAGTATAAGACACTGAAAAGTTATTGACTTAGGATGTAATACTGGGTCATGGGATATATCATGAGCCTTTGACACCTTCTAAGACATTACAGCTGTCTAAGATGTCAGTGTAGTTGAATCAATCACAGCCCATTATGGTTGATCATCTGAGAGTAATAACCTAGGCTAGGTGTCAGTGTCTTCAGTGCTCCCCAGAGGGGTTTTCATAGCATAGTCATCATGTAAGGGAGGACATTGGCATGATAAGAAGGACTATTCTGCCTCGAAAGATTTGCCTCTTATCAGCCTCTTCCCTTATCTGGAAATACAGTTTGTAGCTTCAGGTATGCATATCCTTCTGCACCTGGGATAGTTGGACAACAGTACCTAACCCTTATCTTATCTCAAGGTCCTTTCACTGTCCAAATTAGTGGTCATATTCAGGAATTCAGTAGGTGAGCATCTGCTTCTCTGCAGTTTTCTACAGTGGACAAAAGTCTTTTGGTGATCTTAATGATGTTCAAACCATTACCATTTCAGTCTCTGACAACTAGAACACATCCAAAACCATGGACACATGTGGGAGGAACATAATGAATGTGTGAGCAATTTATATTGTGTGTGGTACTTTTATAGACTTTTATAAACTTTTACATAGTTTTATAGGTACTATAAGTTATAGGTCCCAAGATGGCTGCGGGTGTCTTTTCGAGAACAAAGAAAAATTGGTGCCAAGAAGAAGGTGGAGTTCGATAAAGTAAACTATT
>NW_020956747.1:55243-57104 GCF_003031625.1 Empidonax traillii | reverse complement strand
GGTTGCTCTGGAACGGTACAAAAGGTGTTCCTGTAATAGCTTTAATTTGTTTATCAAAGCCCAATTGGTCTTTATTAGAGGGAGTGTTTCCTAATATGTATACGATATGTGTATGAATTCTTATGGCAATTATTTAACTGCTGACCGTCAGGAACAGAAAAATGGTGAGAACTTTTAAATAGAAAATACAGATGGCTCATGCTCAAGGTTTTCAGGCTTTACATGAAGGTCAACATTGCCTTTTGCAGGGACGCCTGCTATTTTTGTGAGCCTACTGACCCTTAGAAAATGAAGCCTCTGCTATGGAGAGTTACATATAAATCATATTATAATCAAACGCAAAAGCTGCACTGTGTGAAAGCATGTATGATTGAGTTATGAATGAGGTGGCCACCTTATGACTGTTTGAAAGACAATTGTGTGCAAGAGAAAAGTATTGTGTGGGTTTATATATCCATATATATATATATGTGTTTGTAGACTTGGTAATGCATTACATAACTAGTCAGAGTTTTTAACCAAAGAGTATTTTTACATCGTAAGGACCTTTAGGTAAAGAGTTAAGTACTCTCTTGTTAAGACATTCATTTTTGTCTCGTCAGGAATTTTTGTGGTACCAGGAGTGATAAATACTGATGCTACAGGAGTCATCAAAATCATGGTATATACTTTAACACCACCAGTTTTCATTCCTGCTAACAGCAAAATCGCACAGCTGGTACCTTTCAAGGCAGTGGTGCCCAGGGCAGAATCACGGAGTCGAGGGGATCAAGGTTTTGGTTCCACAGGTCCTCCTGAGGTGATGTTAGCCATAGACATAAGGCAGGGAAAACCTGAGGAGAGTGTAGTTGTACAGCATCCTAATGGTCAGTCCAGCACTATGACTACGCTTGTTGATACTGGAGCGGATGTTACCATCATCCCCAGACACAAATGGCCTAACACCTGGCCCGTGGTGATGGCACCTGCAGGAGTGAAAGGGGTAGGTGGTGTACAGCAGACGTGGATCAGTAGAGATGTGGTAAGTTTTCGTTTTTCTGACGGTGCATCAGTGAGTACAAGGCCTTATGTGCTATCTTTGCCAGTGGGTTTGATAGGTCGAGATCTGCTAGGTCAGATGGGAGCACGCCTGGTTACCTCTCCTTTTCAGGAGTGGCCATTGAAAAGCAGCCAACCTTGAAGCTGAAGTGGAGAACAGAAAAACCCATCTGGGTCGATCAATGGCCGCTGAAGGAAGACAGGTTGCAAATAGTACAACAACTGGTTCAGGAGCAATTAGATGCAGGTCACATTGTTCCATCTACAAGCCCATGGTATACTCCTATATTTGTCATTCCAAAGAAGTCAGGAAAATGGAGACTATTGCATGATCTACGAGCTATTAATGCAGTCATAGAGGATATGGGAACCTTACAACCGGGTTTACCCTCCCCTACAATGATTCCACGATTGGGCTATACTGATAATAGATCTAAAAGATTGTTTCTTTACTATCTTCTTGCATCCAGATGATACTGCAAAATTTGCCTTTACAGTGCCCGCAGTGAACAAAGCAGAGCCAGCAAAAAGGTTTGAATGGGTTACTCTTGCACAGGGGATGAAGAATTCACCTGTGATGTGTCAGCTTTATGTTGCTTGGGCTTTGCAGCCATTTCGTAATCAGCATCCTGAGCTATTGGTTTATCACTACATGGATGATATTTTAGTAGCAGGCAAAAATTTAGATATCCCTGTGTTGTTGTTGCAGTTAGAACAGGAATTAGGTCAGCGTGGTCTGATGATCGCTCCTGAGAAGATTCAGAGGCAAGAGCCTTGGCAGTACCTAGGTTGGACCATTACATCTGGTATTGTGAAGCCACAG
>NW_020956747.1:53072-55222 GCF_003031625.1 Empidonax traillii | reverse complement strand
AATGTGTGAGCAATTTATATTGTGTGTGGTACTTTTATAGACTTTTATAAACTTTTACATAGTTTTATAGGTACTATAAGTTATAGGTCCCAAGATGGCTGCGGGTGTCTTTTCGAGAACAAAGAAAAATTGGTGCCAAGAAGAAGGTGGAGTTCGATAAAGTAAACTATTGCCTTGTTATCTGTTAATGTCCAATTATAAAGGTATTTGTAACGTATGTTTACAACTGGACAGTAGCCTGTATCCAATTGTATGCTTCTTGTCACGAGACCCTGTGTACAGATGCTATAAAAACCCTGAGCTATCCTAATAAATCGGACATATTTTAGATCTCATAGATCGTGTGTATATGTTCCGGAGCCTCCCTGTCAAAAAGTGGGGTCCGAAAACAAGGACTGCTGCCTCCTGGAGATTGGCCAGGAAGGTCTTAAAAGTGATTTTTCGCTGCCTCTCTGCGGTTTTCGACAGAGACAGTGTTAAAAGTGGCTTGTGGACTCGGGACTTCGGGTTCGCTGTTCGATCAGGACGTGGAAGCGAGCTGGACGAAGGAGGGAGAAGCTGGCTGGAATTCCGGTGACGTTACCCCAGCGTCTGGAATTGAAAATCCGCGGTAAACAATGTTGTGGAAGACTTGCCCTGGCCAGGTGAACAGCCAGAAAAGGGGAAACCAGATGGGGACGGTCCTCTCAAAAGAGGAGGGAGCGGTGGAAAAGTTTCTCCAAACTATCCTTTATAAAAAGGACTTTTATTATGAACGTGCCACCCTTAGAGGGTTGTTGGAATGGTCCGAGGCAAAGGACCTTATCCCCAATGTTTCTGCTGCCTTTGAAGTGTCTACCTGGGACGCTGTGGGTCGGAAACCTTGGGAAGAGACCGCAAGAGGGTCTAAAGTTGTTAAAAAGTTTCCTACTCTGTGTCGTCTGCTGGTGGTTGCGCTGCGGGAGGCGGGAGCCGAGCGGCGAGTGTCTCTGTCTGCGCGCGCAGTTTTAGATGGTGGGAGCGGGGCAGAAGCGAAAGTTTCCGAGAGTAAAACTTCTGCGGATCAGTTCGTGTTCGGTACTGCGACCGCACCTATGCTGATGGCGCCGAGAAAGCCGCTTGGCTTAGCTCCAGCTGCGGCGGGGGGGACGAAAACCGAGGAGCTCAAGGGTGGAGCGGAGCCAGGGACTTCCACGGTCACTGCGCTTGCGCTGCCCACAGCTCTCCCCCTCCCCGCAGTCCCCGCGTTGCCTGTGGCAACATCGTCTGGCAGTGCGCCTGCGTCTGTGGCCGAGCCTGCGCAGTCCGTCATCGCAGCAGGGCCTTCTGCGCCTGCGCCTGCAGGGCCACCAGCGGTAACCATCGCGCATGCGTCAGGCAAGAAGCCAGTCGTTACGTCATCAACAGCGGCAACTACGAATAAAGCGCAGGCACTGACAGTCGCATCTTCGCTGAAATGTCATCTCTCTCAAACCCAGAAGAACGTGAATCAACTCATTTTCGGAATACCGGGACAGCCCCCGGGACCGAGGGTAGGGAGCATGGAGGCGCAGAGAGCGGCGAGAGAGGCGGCGGCGCACGGAGGTTTATCTCCCCTACGCCACAGTGACTGTCTGTACCCCGGCAGCAAAAGCGGCGTCAACAGTGCAAGCTGCGACCCTACTCCTGTCTCCTGAAAACAGCGACAGCTACAACAACGCAGACTACGCAGTATTTTGACTCCATTGCACTGCAACCCAGCCCCTCGGAGCAGCTGGAAGGGTGGTTGCACAGGAGGAAGCAGCTTCTGTGGCTGCTCCAGTGGGGCATTAGGGGCCCTTGGCATAAAAAAAAAAAAAAAAAAAAAAAAAAGAGTTTTTCTAAATTATTTAAATTGATATTTTAAGTTTTGCAGTTTACAGGTTGTTTTTTCTTTTTTTCTTCAGTAAAATTTTGGATTATTTATGGTTACTACAAAGGGTATATTGCTTAAAAGGTTTAACATAATTTTTTCACAGGTCATATCATACAAACTGCTTTGCCCTGTAAACAGGTTGCTCTGGAACGGTACAAAAGGTGTTCCTGTAATAGCTTTAATTTGTTTATCAAAGCCCAATTGGTCTTTATTAGAGGGAGTGTTTCCTAATATGTATACGATATGTGTATGAATTCTTATGGCAATTATTTAACTG
>NW_020956747.1:48270-50490 GCF_003031625.1 Empidonax traillii | reverse complement strand
TACTAGAAGATCAGCCAGTCCAGTATCTGATTGTCAACTCTGGAGGGAGTAGACAACATCCCTTAGGTGTCATCTGTCAAATAGCAGTCAGTGTCAGAATTTTGGAATGGGTATTCCTGCCCTATCAGCCCAAAAAGACAATCATGACACGACCTGAATTGTTTGCACACCTTGTCATGAAGGGAAGGCGACGGATTTGTGAGTTAACTGGAAAGGATCCATCTGTAATATTTGTGCCGGTTGCTCAGGGCTATTTGGAGTGGTTGTTTGAGACATCTGAACCATTCCAAATAGCTATGGCAGATTTTAAGGGACTGATCACAAATCATTATCCATCAGACAAGTTGTTGCCTTTGTTACATCATCAGGTTATTGAACAGCTTGTGTTGCGTTCAGATGATCCTGTGGAAGGGATTACTGTTTTTACAGATGCTGGAAGGAAATCTCGCCGAGCAGCAGTGACCTGGCAAGAGGGGACAGACTGGAAGCACAAGTTACTTCCTGGTCTTACAAGTGACACGCTACAAACTCTAGAACTGCGGGGTGTAGTGTGGGCTTTCAACTTCTGGAAGGATGAACCTCTCAATGTAGTTTCAGATTCTCTCTATGTAGTGGGAACAGTTCAAAGACTAGAGAGGGCAATGATCAAAACCCTGAAAAATAAGGTCTTAGCAGCACTCATGACACACTTGCTACATTTGTTAGATCAAAGAACACATCCTTACTTTATCACTCACATCAGGAGTCACCAGAAACTGTGTGGTGGTTTAACACTTGGGAATGACAGGGCGGACAAGTTAGTAGCACCTGCATGGGTCGGTCCTGCAGTGAACAAATTTCAACAAGCAGTCTTGTCTCATGAATTTTTCCATCAGTCTGCAGATGTGTTAGCTAGACAATTTGGGTTGACTGTCAGATGCACGTGGCATTGTCCAAGCGTGTTCAGCCTACCACAAAAATGGGCTGGGCATTGGCTTGGGGGTCGATCCTCGTGGTTTACAGGCATTGCAGCTTTGGCAGATGGATGTCACTCATGTTAATGAGTTTGGTAGGTTGAAGTATGTGCATGTGTGCATTGACACTTTTTCTCATGCTATATGGGCCTCTGCTCATGCTGGAGAAGGTGCCAGATATGTCATCCGTCATATGCATGCATGTATAGTGGCCCTGGGAGTTCCCACAGAAATTAAGACCGATAATGGGCCTGGTTATACCTCACAGCCTTTTCAGAGATTCTGTATGAATTGGGGTATTTCTCATGTTACCGGCATAGCTCATTCTCCTACGGGACAAGCTATTATCAAACGAGCTCATGGAGTCCTGAAATCACTTTTGCAAAAACAGAAAGGGGGAGAAGAGCTGGATAACCCACGTAACCGACTTGCAAAAGTGTTATATGTTTTGAATTTTTTACGGTTGACGGGTGGAAGATCGGACCCTCCCATTGTAATTCATAATACTTCTATGCAGTCAGGTTTGGTAAATCCACAGGTAACAGTGAAAGTTCAGTACAAGGACCCACAAACCGGAGTCTGGAAGGGGCCTGCAGAGGTAAAACTAACTGGCAGAGGGTATGCTTGTATTCTCACGGAGACAGGAGTTCGGTGGCTGCCTACACGTTGGATAAGACCTTGGAAAGGGAGTGATTCTGCAGAACAAGGTTGACACTGTGGTAGATTAGCTATTCAGAATTACAGAGTTTTTTCAGTATTATTATAAGGTAGTTTTATAGTGTAGTATCATATAATCAATAGAAGTTTAGACTTTAAAAGACTGTTTGGTGTGAACTTGATATATTATCCCTTAAATTTTAGTCTGGGATAAATTTTAGCATTATAAGACAGAAATAAATGATAAGTGTGTGAAGGTGTTATTTTTAATGGAGATGGATATATGTACTTGTGTGTTATAATATCTTAGTAGAAAGTTAAGAATGTATTAGTGTAATATAAATTACTCAAAAACAAAAAGGGGGATTTGTGGGAGGAACATAATGAATGTGTGAGCAATTTATATTGTGTGTGGTACTTTTATAGACTTTTATAAACTTTTACATAGTTTTATAGGTACTATAAGTTATAGGTCCCAAGATGGCTGCGGGTGTCTTTTCGAGAACAAAGAAAAATTGGTGCCAAGAAGAAGGTGGAGTTCGATAAAGTAAACTATTGCCTTGTTATCTGTTAATGTCCAATTATAAAGGTATTTGTAACGTATGTTTAC
>NW_020956747.1:39304-48166 GCF_003031625.1 Empidonax traillii | reverse complement strand
CAATTTATATTGTGTGTGGTACTTTTATAGACTTTTATAAACTTTTACATAGTTTTATAGGTACTATAAGTTATAGGTCCCAAGATGGCTGCGGGTGTCTTTTCGAGAACAAAGAAAAATTGGTGCCAAGAAGAAGGTGGAGTTCGATAAAGTAAACTATTGCCTTGTTATCTGTTAATAACCAATTATAAAGGTATTTGTAATGTATGTTTACAACTGGACAGTAGCCTGTATCCAATTGTATGCTTCTTGTCACGAGACCCTGTGTACAGATGCTATAAAAACCCTGAGCTATCCTAATAAATCGGACATATTTTAGATCTCATAGATCGTGTGTATATGTTCCGGAGCCTCCCCGTCAAAAGACACAGAACTCTAATCACCCTTAATCATGATGCGGAAGCAGTACACCGTGTCTTGGAAAAAGTGAAGAAAGATGGAGAACACTGGGAAACTGTTATTGGATGATTGCCAACACCAACAGGAGTGTTTAATCTTATGTTTCACCCAGTTGTTATTTTACTCAGTCTTTGTCTAATGCTTACAGTTATATTGTATATAAAAGTTTGCTACACGATAAAGCAAATAACCTAAATTCAATCACCCAAAAAATACAAATTAATGTACAATAAATAGCAGTGCTTCACTATCTACTTGCCATGGATCTGTAAGCACACAAACTGTCAATATACTATTTACGGCACAGATGCAAGAGGTGACCGTACCACCACCACGCTGCCAGGGTAAGATGAATTGACTATAGTCATAGGGTGGAGTGGGATGATGCGCTCCCTCCCTCCGCCTTTTTCTGCTTGAGCAATAGCCACCAGTGGTGCTCATGATGGCTGCATCTGGCTTACAGATAACATCCCAATAGTTAAAGGGTCATTAATCTTGCTCAACAGCTAAAGGCCATAAGTCTTGTTCAACAGCTAAGGGCTAGTTGACCAAAACACATCCGGTATGCAAATATGACTATAAGTCAATCATCTTACTCCATAAATAGTGGACAACCCATGGCCTATTGAGCTCTCCTGCACGAAAGCAGGCTGCACACCAGGATCTCCCCTTGAGTAAGGATGCCTCTCAAAGTTACTCCTCAAGGTTGAGAAATTCCCTGTTGTATCAAATTCTCGGTAAGTGATTACCAGCATGATAAACTTTGAAATCTTATAAAGGATTGATTGTGCACATATAATCTTTTAGACATAAACTGTTGATCAAGTCTGTGACTAAGTCTGGATCCAGCTGCACCTAAACTTCCTTCAGAAAGGAGTTTAGAAAGCAAGGGTGTCCTTTCTGAACCTCATGACCCATCAATGGGAGAGTGTCCCTGACAGTTTTGTCTGACCCTGTCCTCTAAGCAGTAAGCAATCAAGTGCACTTTGCCATCGAATCTTTTTAAACCACTATCACGTTTACTATCAACTTTGTTAAATTGCTGTTTTATATGAATAAACATATTGCTACTTCTCTGTTACAAGTGAAGTGCATCACTCCATCCATGACAAATCCAGTGTGCTAAACCAGATTTTTAGTTATTTCCTTTATAGGACACAAGGAAGTATTTATAGGACACAGGAATTGCTAGGTGAAACTTTATTGTCTATGTTATGTAATTGCCCAGACTCATAACTTTTCTGATCTTATAATCTGTTAATGTAAATGTATGCTTTTTTCAGATTTTCTATTAATTTCTATTGCTATTCTGTTTTTTGTTTATGATAGTATTTTTTGTATGAAATACATTCTTTTAAATCAGTTGCATTTCTTTTACTGACTTTAAAATCAGTTCCACAGTCATAAAGTAAAGAATAGGAATAGGACTTTAGTCTTTGCAACTTTCTGTGAAGTAGTACAATTTGCAATTATAATAATTTCCTCATAGTCAATGATTACGTGTTGTTCTTGATATATGTGTATATATATTAAAAACTGTGAAAGGTGCAATTATTGAGAGAAATATGTCCATTGATATATAATAGAAATACTATTATCTCGATTCTGAGAATTGTTCTATACAAACAGCAGTACATACAGAGAATTTATAATAGCAGATTCTAGTCAGTAGCAGCTCAGTAAATGCAAAATTAGAGGAGGTTAAATACTAAAACCTAACTAATGAGAAGTTTCAGTGTACAAAGTTAGAATGGATTTATAAACTGATGCCTCAGATCTTTTTGTATTTTTTAACTTTTGTAGATTTTAAAAGTAGTTGTGTAGTAAATGTAGATTTTATTGTAGCTGCATTATATCCCTTACACATACCCAACCCTATTACCCCATTTCATATCAATTCCTCTAAATTCCACTAGTGTGTTTAGTCTTCTCTTCAAGGTAGAATTGTAGAAAACACACCTCTGTTTAAGAACATAGCACCCTAGGCCTGGACCAGAAGATACCAAGCCCAGAACTTTGGGGGAGCTCTGAGGACCTTACGTGCTGTGAAGAAGATGAAGATGAGGAAGAAGGGGTCCCATTTGCCCCCAGACCCAGTTCCTGAAGGGGCGTGTTGGGGGGAAAGAACTGGGCAGAACCAGGGAGTTTGGATCTGAGATTGGAGAGACCATATTATAAAGTCATAGAACCACTGTCTGGGTGCGCACACATTGTGTGTATTCCCCTGGGCCTGAGGTCTGATTAAAAGACCCACTCTTTTTATCTTATACACTAAATTGGCCTGGAGTCTTTTTCGCCACGATCTCATTAGGTAACAAACCAAGAAATCTCCTTGACATACACAAGTAACAAGGACATTTTTAGTCCCTACATCAAGAGATCATAAAGGCTACATGTTGGCATGTGCTACTTTTCACGACACTAAGATGAAAGAAATTAATAGAAACTCAAAAAGAAGAGGAAGCAGATGATCTAGATATAGTCCAGTTGTTCTGTGGTTTTGGGTTATTTTGGGAGTCTTTTCTTTCTGAGAAAAGAAGCTTGCATCCAAAAGACTGATATGAGCTAAAGGTACCTCTGCATTTGGTGGTTAGAGGAGTATTAATGAAGTTCTCAGTGGACACTCAGTATCTCTCTAAAGGTTAGAGACTGGAGGTTTTCCTCTGGGGTTGGTGACACAAGCTGCAGTAAATCAGAAGCTATTTTCTCTCACAAGAACAAAGGGTTATGGCTTGTGGTTAAATCCATATAGGTTGATCGTCAGCAACTAGAAAACTGATAAAGTAAGTTTGGCAAGATCTAGACAAGGTTTAAGTTAATTATTTGAAATAGAGTTGGCAGTGGAGATGGGAACTTACTAGTGCATACCTATTTAGGCTTTTGAGCTTACTGCTGCTTTATATAAAATCTGTTTTTCCTATAAAACTGATGAGACATTAGGTCATGTCATGTCTGCACAAGTGTCATGGTTTAGCTGGTTCTTGGAAACCAGGCAGGAATTTTTTCCCTTCCCCCTGCCCACTGTGTGCAGAGCTATCAAGTGAGCACTTAAGACATACAAAAAGAACTGGCCCAGCTGGCTAATTGCTCAGAAATTAGTCTCCTAGGAAACAGGGGAGATGAGGGGCTGCACTTTACTTTTTTCTCTCGTCTCCTGGGAAACGGGGAGAGGAGTTTTGGTGCTGGGCTGTGGCTGGAACACAGGTCAGAGTGGAAGCTGGTGATTCCTGTGGCTCCCAACCTGCTTGCCAGTTGCAGATCCTGCTCGGGTTTTTTTTTTTCATCAGAGAGGAGCTGGTTTTATCCTGGAGGTTTCTTTTTTTTTATTTTTTCCCTTCCCCGTTCCAGTTTGTTTCTTTCCTGGCGGTGGTCCTTGTGCACATCGGGGGGGAGAGAGAGGACTGTGCAGAGCAGTTCAACCAGCTGAACGGAGTGGGTTTTCATTTTTTTTTTTTTTTTTCCTTTTCCTTTTCATTGGGAGGACTTTCCTTTTGTTGTTGCTTCCCTTCCCCTCTCTCTCTCTCCCCTTTCCCAGTGTGTGGGAAGAAAAGGGAAAACCAAGTTTTTTTGGTTTCTCCGACACACCCTGGAGGGTGTTCCCCCCCACGTGATCCCACAGTGCTCCCTGCTGGTCAGCATAAGTAACTGCAGGTTCTGCATTTCCAACAGTGCCACCTGGTGACTGGCACAGGACATTACAAGCTCTGCATCTCCAGTGACCCAACGGCACCCCCTGTTGACTGTGGTTGGAATTGCACCAAAGGGCGCAAATTTGAACTGTTTACTTTTTTTCCTTTGCTTGTTCATTGGTTTGTTTTGAAGGGGATTCTTTGTGGGTATAGGAGTACTGTTTGGTTGTTTTACTGGTTTTTTTTTTTGGTGTTTCTGCCAATACACAAATAACTTTTAATAAAGGGCTGTTATTTTTCTTTTTCCATAATTTGTTTTCCTTCAATCGGAGCCTCCTAATTTTGGATTTATAATTGCTTAGAGGGAGGAGTTTGGGTCTTTCCTCATAACTCATCCTCAGCAAAACACCTGTGTCTCATTTAAACTGGGACAACAGGAAAACAGAATTGTTCCTTTTTCCTAACAAAGGGTGATTCTTAACATTCATGCTTCTGAGTTTTTGTGTATGAGTAGGGAAATTCTGCACTACCATATCACTTCCTACCCCTAATTGTATTGCTGTTAACTGTATGGCTATTTCATGCCCCAGGATAAAGCAGATGTTAATTAAAAAGTTAGAGGCTTGTGTATATGAGAGGTTTACAGGACTGTGCATAACGTTGTTCCAGACTACAACTTAACTCGCATTTCTGTAACTAATAATTCCTCTGAATAATTTATTCTTGTGGGCATGAAGAGTGTTTTGCATTAAAAAAATGTATTTAGTTGCTTCTGTGACAAACTTTTGATCAATTCTCCATTTCCCTGCCTGTTTTGATTACTCACCCTTCCAACCACTTCACTGTCTTAACCGGTCAACCTACCTATTGGTATGACCTCTCTTTCTGTCATGGTTTAGCGAGTTCTTGGAAGCCTGGCAGGAATTTTTTCCCTTCCCTCTGCCCCTGTGTGCAGAGCTATCAAGTAGCTATCAATTGAGCACTTGAGAGATACAAAGAACTAGCCGGGCTGGCTGATGGCTGAAAATTAGTCTCCTAGGAAACAGGGCAGATAAGGAGCTGCACTTTGCTTTTTTCTCCCGTCTCCTGGGAAACGGGGGGAGGAGTTTTGGGGGCTGGGGGTGGTTGTAACAAGGTCGGAGGGTAAGCTTGGTGCTGCTCTCTGCCCTCAGCCGTTTTGCTAGCTGCGGGCCCTACCTGAATTCTTCATTGGATATGAACTATTGTTTTTTTCCCTGGGTTTTTTTCCCCTCTTTTCCTGTTCCCGTTTGTTTTAAGCAGAGATTGGATGTGGCCCTTAGTGCCATGATATAGTAATTGGAGTTGGATCTGGGGTTGGACTTGATGATCTTGGAGGTCTTTTCCAACCCAATCTATTCTATGATTCTATGATTCTATGATTCTTTCCCTGGTGGTGGTCCTTGTGCACATCAGGGGGAGAGAGAGGACTGTGATGCGCAAATTCCAACCAGCTGAAGATCATGAGTCTTGTTTTTTTCCATTGGGAGAACTTTCTGTTTGTTGCTGTTTCCCTTTCCCCCTCTCCCTCTCTCCTTTCGCAGTGTGTGGGAAGGAAAGGTGGGGGCCCAGTTTTTTTGGTTTCTCCGGCATACCCTGGTGACAGGCTCAAGACTTTACAGGTCTCTGCATCTCCAGTGATCCAATAGCGCCACCTGGTGACTGGCACAGGACATGACAAGCTCTGAATTTCCAGTGACCCAACGGCACCCCCTGTTGACTGTGATTGGAATTGCACCAAAGGGTGAAAACTGAACTGTTTACTTTTTCCCTTTTGCCTATTTATCAGTTTGTTTTTGAAGGGGATTATTTGTGGGTATAGGAATATTGTTTGGTTGTTTTACTTGTTTCTTTTCATTGTTTTTTCCTTTTCCATAATTTGTTTTCCCTCAATCCGAACCTCTTAATTTTGGATTTATAATTGCTTAGAGGGAGGAGTTTGGGTCTTTTCTCATAACTCATCCTCAGCAAAAGACCCGTGTCTCATTTAAACTGAGACACTTTCCCAGGGAATAAAGCCCCTGGACATCACCAGTGCCTGATAAGATCTCTGTTTGAAAGCTAGGTCTTGGCCATGTCATGCCTTTTTCTATCCTACACTTTTGATATCAGTATAGTTAGAAAACATGCTTTTTTAGATAGACCTGTGCCATGGTTTCTCACCTGAACTAAAATCAGGGGTCTCATCAGAGTCTAGGAAAAAGTAAAAGCAAATCCTAGATAACAGATATAGAAATGTTGTGGTTTAACCCTAGTAGGCAGTTAAGCCCCACAAATCCTCTTTTCCACTTCTGCAGTGGGGTGGGGGAGAGAATCAGAAAGGTAAAAGCAAGAAAACTCATGGATTGAGATAAAGACAGTTTATTGGCAAGCAAAAGCTGTGTGCAAACAACACAAAATAAGGAATTCATTCACTACTTCCCATCAATAGGCAGTTGTTTAGCCATTTCCAGGAAAACACAGCTCTATCACATGTAATGGTTATTTGGGAAGACAGATACCATAATTCCAAATGTCTCCCCTTCCTTCTTTTTCCCTCAGCTTCTATTGCTGAGCATGATGTCATATGGTATGGAATATCATTTTTGTCAGTTGGGGTCAGCTGTCCCAGCTGTGACCCCTCCCAACGTCTTGTGCAACCGCAGTTTACTTGCTGATAGGGGAGTGTGAAAAGCAGAAAAGGCCTTGACTTTGTGCAAGCACTGCTCAGCCATAATTGAAACAACCCTGTGTTATCAACACTGCTTTCATCACAAATACAAAGCACAGCACCATACAATCTACTATGAAGAACATTAAATCTATCCCAGACAAAAACAGTAAAAGAAAATATGGCATATTTAAGAATGGTACCTTGACAGCAGAGAAGCAAGGTCTCAGCTGAGTCTGTAAGAAGGTTAAAATCAGCCAAGCAATTCCACAAGAAGTTTCTTATGTATTCATGCCATGACAATTCCTATGCATTCCTGCTTCCTGCATCTTCCCACATTATCCCCATTTCTTCTTTTCTCCCCTAAATACTGCCTGAGGAAGAGACAGCATAAAATGCAGTTGCTTTTGAACTCCATGTGTACTATTTGGTTAAAAGCCACATGCAGATTAGTGGCAGACCAAAGAGCTCACACAGAGGTCTTTCTCACTGTGACACATAAATTGCTTTTGGGATTCTTGTCACCTTACTCTTGAGTGCTTGGCTAGTGGCTGGGGTCAACCACCATGTGGTGGATTGACCTTGGCTGGCTGCCAGGTGCCCACCAAGCATCTCTCTCACTCTCCTTCCTCAGGGGGACAGGAGGAGAAAATAAGATGAAAAATTCCTGGCTTGAGATAAAGGCAGTTTAATAAAGAAAGGCAAAGGTTGCACGCAGAAGCAAAGCAAAGCAAAAAGATTTATTCTCTACTTCCCATCAGCAGGTGATGACCAGCCATTCCCTGGGAAGTAATAGGGCCTCGGTATATGGAGCGGTAGTTTCAGAAGACAAATGCCATAATAATGAATACCCCCTCTCCTCCTCCTTTCTCTTAGCTTTTATTGCTCTTGCCTACCCCCAGTCTGCTGGTTTGTATTGGGTTTTTGTGGCAAGCTTTTGGTTCCTTTATTCAAATACAGTAATGCAAATAAAGTCCCATGAAAGCTTGTTTAATGGAAGCCAACTTGTATGTCTTAATAGAGGAAAGACAAAATGTATGGGTATTAATGATATCTGCAATGCCAAGCAACCTGGGGCAGAGAACTCTGCCTGTAAAATGAAAACAAATGGTGTGTCAGGGGTAGAGATGCAACAATTTAGCTGATCTTACAAGAAGCTCTCTTTCTGTGGAATCCTTGCTGTGGAGTCCTACATACCTATAGTGTTGATTTTAGTTGGGGCAATTTTCTTCATAGTACCTAGTATGGGGCTGTGTTTTGGATTTGTGCTGAACACAGTGTTGATAATATGGGGATGTTTTATTTTCTTGCTTTAACCCTTCTGATTCTCTACCCGATGCCACTGGGGGGGGGGGAAGTAAGCAAGTGGTTATGTGGTAATTAGTTGCCATCTAGGGTTAAATTGTGACACCTGTACACATGCTGTTGCCCTTGAAGGCACATAGAAAAGACTGTCTCATAAAAGGAATCTCATAAATATTTACACTGCATTTCTAAATTTCAGAATATCACTTCTACAAAAGCAACAAGATTGTGTTAAAATCATTTTACTTGAAAATCTCTGAGGAATAGCAAACAGCACTAAATATAAACCCCCAGAGGCAGTAAACTACAAGATTATTTGACATTACAAATATAATAATGAAACATGGCAATAAAGAAATCAAAGTCATAAGAGATTGCTACTGAAGCTGCAATTTCTTAAACAGAAAAACAGCAGAGTATAAATGTGTTAGAATCCTTTAAGCTGAGGACTTCAGCCTGATTCTTCTGTCATTGACACTGCCACAAATCCAGCATAATTCTGCCGCAGGCATTCAAGCAAGCGGGAAAGAACAACACATCTATAAGATGCAGATTGAAATCCGTTTTATTATCAGAAGGCTACACAATATATAATCTTTTGAGTCCTGGACATGCGACCAGGAGCACAGCATGCTATCATGATTGGCCAGCGCACATTGTCCATGCGCCCCAGACAGTCCAACGATTGGTAGTCTTAAAGCACACATTCCTGGGAAAAGTTTCTGTTATCACCGTTTCTCACACATTGCTTTCTGCTGACCTCTGCATTCCTGCAGCTGCAGACTTGTTCTTGTTTGACTAATGGTCAGCTCCTGGCCTTCTCAGAACCCAGTACAATCCTTTAAAACTGCCAAGACCCCA
>NW_020956747.1:37974-39076 GCF_003031625.1 Empidonax traillii | reverse complement strand
CGATTGGTAGTCTTAAAGCACACATTCCTGGGAAAAGTTTCTGTTATCACCGTTTCTCACACATTGCTTTCTGCTGACCTCTGCATTCCTGCAGCTGCAGACTTGTTCTTGTTTGACTAATGGTCAGCTCCTGGCCTTCTCAGAACCCAGTACAATCCTTTAAAACTGCCAAGACCCCAGCATAATTCCCCTTTCTGTTTAAGCATAGAATCAAAGCTACGAATAATACAATCCTGAAGACACCTAAAAACACACAGAATAATAAGTAATAAAACCAGAATGAAAACGAGTATAGACAGCCCTTGTTTAAGTATATCTTTTAGCCAACCTCCTACTCCCCAAGACGCCAGCCAGGCATCTAATCCCACAGATCCTTTTTTACATGATGCATGCGTTCCTTAAGCTCTTGTAATTGTTTGTATATGCTCTTGTGAATGATCAGATAGATTCATGCAACACATTCCCTCAAAATCCTGACACCCATGTCCATGGGCTAAAAGCAGAAAATCAATTGCTGCTCTATTTTGCAAAACTGCATGTCTTAAGCTATTTAGAAACACATGCGTAACCCCTTTTTGTATTTGTGCTAGGAAAATCGCCTGGGTTGTCCTTTGCAGGGCCTTTTGCAAACACAACACCAAACATGGCAACATTAGTAGCACAACCACAAAAATAGATAACAGAAGCAAACCTGTCTTGACCATAGGCAAAAGCCATTTTGATAGTTCCCATGTACCAACAGACCATTTAGTCAATTTTGACCAGCATTAACCTGCAGCTCTTTGATTCTTGCTTCCAATCATTGAAGGCTAGCATGCAGCAACTTACCATAATAAAATCTATATAATACATCCTCTTAAAATCTTAACACTTATAAAGTATTTAAGTTCACACACATAGACATCTACACAGATTTTTTCACTCATACAGCTTTTTTCCAGTCATTCAGAAAGTGGCCACTTCAATCATCCTTCATTCACACATAGCTGGGATTTTTATTATAGTTTTGCATTTCAACCACAGATCTCAGATCCCAAGTATTACTGGCTGTGTGCTTCTCAGTCTGCCATCCGTGGTAGTCATGTTCAGCAACTCCACCTGT
>NW_020956747.1:35734-37168 GCF_003031625.1 Empidonax traillii | reverse complement strand
ACAGATCTCAGATCCCAAGTATTACTGGCTGTGTGCTTCTCAGTCTGCCATCCGTGGTAGTCATGTTCAGCAACTCCACCTGTCCTGAAGAGGAATCAATACAAGGAACAAAAAAGCTTAACAAACCTAAATGAGATCCATTTTTGATCCAGCACCTGTTCATGCACATGCATATTCTCCTTCCCCCTTGTTGTTTTGAAAATATATTTGGTGTGTAAAATGCTTTCTTGACAATAACTTGCCCCATGAGTGAGCTAGCCCTGCTTTAGAATACCAAAAGCTATGCAGCATAACAGAAATAATGTCAGGTGAACTAAAAGAAGACAAGAAAATCATGTGTGTACACTTTAAATTCCTTACTGAAATTTACCTTGACGCTAGGAAGGGGAAAAGCAAAGTCTGCAATTACAAAATCACAGTAACCAAGTAACCAGGACCAATCATAGATCTCTTAAACTTTTAACTGTTCCTCAGTAAGTTCCACTTCTCTGTTAACTGTGACACTGTGACAAACTCAGTGAAAAGCACCACCAGCCATGCACATGGAAGTTCTCTTCAAAGATCCTTTTTACCCTTTTTTTTTTTTTTTTTTTTTTTTTTTTTTTTTTTAATCCAGCTGCAGTTTTAGCAGTTTTGTCACACTGCAACACTACAAGTGCCAAGCCTTGGGTCCTCCGAGACACCCTCAACGCAGGCGGTGGCCCCTGATGGTGGCGGGACGACTCGCCCCGCTACGGCTCGGAGCTGGCAGCTCCCCAGCTCCGCAGCTCCGTCAGCAGCAGTTGCGCGGGCACCCTGGTCCGCGTCGGCCCCCCCCCCCCCCCGCCGGCGCTGTCTCCGTGTTCTCTGGGTGTTAGTATCTCCGATGTTTGGAATGCAGTTAGGTCTCAGTTTCTGTCCATCTGCCTCTTTCAGTCATTTGCGCTGTTAACAAAAAAGCTTACAAAGTTTTAAGTTGTTATCGTGGCAGAAACAGATAAGAGCAGTTAGACAATTTCGCAGAGGGGTCTGCGTGGGGAAAAAAAATAAAGGCAGCTCAACCACAGGAGGTCCGCCCGTTGCTCCACAGCGGGTCTCGAACCTGCGGCCTTAGGAGTTAAAGTCCCCGGCTTTACCAACTGAGCCAGCGAGATTTCTTCCAGATTAGCCCCGCTCTTTTCAAGCTAACCAGGTTTCCTTCAAGTGTTACAGCAGCTTTGTTTCCCAGTCTTAGAGTAAAATCTTTACCCCGTGTCTTCTATGTGTGAGTGATAGTCGTGGGAAAACCATAACTTGCAAAGCAAACATATTTTTACCTCTTGTTTAATTTCATTAACATTGTTAAAAATTCAAAGAATGTTGTCGGTCGGCTTTACGGAGTTCCACAGTGAATGGTTACCATAGCGACTGTGTTTACACAGGCATAAGTTGACTGCCGTCCTCTGCAGCGCGGTG
>NW_020956747.1:16227-33666 GCF_003031625.1 Empidonax traillii | reverse complement strand
CGATTGGTAGTCTTAAAGCACACATTCCTGGGAAAAGTTTCTGTTATCACCGTTTCTCACACATTGCTTTCTGCTGACCTCTGCATTCCTGCAGCTGCAGACTTGTTCTTGTTTGACTAATGGTCAGCTCCTGGCCTTCTCAGAACCCAGTACAATCCTTTAAAACTGCCAAGACCCCAGCATAATTCCACTGATATTAATGCTGTAACCAGAAGTGATTGTTGCTTTTAGTAGGCATGATACAAAATTCATTTCAGCAGATAAAAGGATGTTGGCTGGAAAGCTGTGAAAGTGGGAGTATTAGTTTGTTTTAGTGATCTCAGGAGAAATTCACTTAATACCTTTGGGTAATGCAAAGCTTTGAAAACCTGAATGTTTAGATGCCTTCTGAAAACTCTTGAGAGACATGCAAGTGTCAAGGTGCTGGGTTTTTTTTAGCTCTTTTAATAATGGGGAAAAAAAAGATATCTACATGTTATATCGCCTGGTAAGGTGTCACACAGTGTCTCGATCATGGAGGTACTTACATATGAGGTGAACCTAATGTATCCATGTAAACCCACTGAAGTTACCAGAATTAACTGATGACAAAGATAAGCTTGGGTGTAAAAGTTCATGGGCTTGGGTAATAAGAAGACCTATAATTTCAGGGAAGTGCAGATTAAATACATTTTTAGTAGCAATATAGTTGCTTCTCTTATAAGATAAAGAATATCTTGTAGACTCTGATATGTGTTTTTATTCTTATGTATAGAATATATTGAGTTTTCGTGGTTGGATTTTGGTAGTGTGGGGGACTACAGGGGTGGCTTCTGTGAGAAGCTGCAAGAAGCTTCCCCCATGTCTGACAGAGCCAATGCCAGCTGGCTCCAGGATGGACCCGCCCTTGGCCAAGGCTGAGCCAATCAGGAATGAAAGTTGTCGCAGCGAAGGAAAGCAGGGACACTCAATATGAGTATCAGCAAGCTTCGTTTATTGATTATACAGTACAGCTTATATAGGATATATAATGAGATCATTAATATTCTGTAATCCAACTCTATGATTGGTAACAGCCTTAACAGTCAGCTGCAGTCACACACTGTCTCCTAGAATCTTATATACTAACACTATTCTTAGCTCTAATATCTATATTTACCACTAGCTTTCACATATGATTGGATGTTCACCTCTTATTTACATTCTTTTCCATGCTGCCAGACTGAGGCCTTGCTGCATTCTGCAACAGAAAGTAACACCTCTGTGATAATATATTTAAGAACGTAAAAAAAGGTATTACACAGATGTAATCGTGCTCACAGAAGAATACGTGAGAGGAACAATGCAGACACCAAAGTCAGTGAAGAAGGAGAGGGAGGAGGTGCTCCAGGCACCAGAGCAAAGATTCCCGTGCAGTCCATGGTGAAGACCATGGTGAAGCAGGCTGTACCCCTGCAGTCTGTGGAGGAGGCCCATGCCAGAGCAGGTGGATGCTCAAAACAAGGCTGTGACCTTGTGGGAAGCCCATGCTTGAGCAGGCTACTGGCAGGGACCTGCAGACCCGTGGAGAGAGGAGCACACACTAGAGCAGGTTTCCTGGTAAAACTTGTGACCCCGTGGGGGACCCACACTGGAGCAGGCTGTGCCTGAAGGACTGCACCCTGTGGAAAGGGACCCATGTTGGAGCAGTTCATGAAGAACTGTCTCCCATGGGAGGGACCCCATGCTGGAGCAGGGGAAGGACTCCTCTCCCTGAGCAGCAGCAGAAACAACATGTGATGAACTGACCATAACCCCCATTCTCCATCTCCCTGTGCCACTGTAGGGGGAGTAGGTAGAGCCCTGGAAGGAGAGAGGGGTGGGAGGAAGGTGTTTTTGTTTTACTTCTCATTATCTTGCTCTGATTCTGATTGTTAATAAATTCAATTAATATCCCCAAGTCTAGTCTGTTTTTTCCATGACAGTAATCAGTGAGTGATCTCTCCCTGTCCTTATCTCAACTCATGAACCTTTCATTATATTTTCTCTTTCCTGACCAGTTGTGAAGAGGAGTGATACAGTGGATTTGGTGAGTATCTGGCATCCAGCCAGGGTCAAAACACCACATGCTGGAATACTAGGTCTTTGTAAATTTTGGTAATAATTTACAAAGGAAATAAGGAAACGATCCTTTTTTTTTTTTTTAGTGTATTTCTCTATGCATTTGGTTTATGTGGCAAGCTTTTGGTAGGGGGGGCCACAGGGGTGATTCTGTGAGAACCTGCCTCCATGTCAGATGGAGCAAGTTCCAGCAGGCTCCACAATGGAACTGTTGCTGGCCAAAGATGAGCCAATTAGCAATGTATGTAGTGTCTCTGTGATAACATATTTAAGAAGGGGGAAAACTGCTGTGCAACAACAGCTGGGAAAGAGAAGTGAGAATATGTGAGAGAAACAGCTCTGCAGATACCTCAGTGAAGAAGGAGGCACTGGAGCAGAGATTCCCCTGCAGCCCATAGTGAAGACCATGGTGAGGTAGGCTACAGCCCATGGAGGACCCCATGCCAGAGCAGGTGGATGTGCCCTGAAGGAAGCAGCAGCCCATGGAGAGTCCATGCTGGAGCATGCTCCTGTCAGGAACTGCAGCTTGTGGAAAGGAGCCCATGCTGGAGAATGTTTTCTGGCAGGAACTGTGGCCTTGTGGGGGACCCACTCTGGAGCAGTCTGTTCCTGACAGACTGCAGCCTGTGGGAAGGACCCACATTGGAGAAGTTTGTGAAGGACTGTCTCCCATGGGAGGGACCCCACGGTGGAGCAGAGAAAGAGCATGAGGAGGAAGGAGCAGCAGAGACAACGCATGATGAAGTGATTGCAACCTCCATTCCCTCCAACCTCCTCCCTCTACCACTTGGAGGAGGGAAGAGGTAGAGGAGTCAGGAATGAAGTTGAGACTGGGAAGAAGGGAGGGATGAGGGGAAGTTCTGTTCTTATTTCTCATCATCCTACTATCTGTTTAATTGGCAATAGGTTAAATTAATTTCCCCCCATCAAGTTTGTTTTGCCTGTAAAGGTAATGGCTGAATGATCTCTCTGTCCTTATCTCAACCCACAAGTTTTTGTTGTTTTCTTTATATCTTGATGGATGGGGAGTGAATAGAGCAGCTTGGTGGACATCTGGCAGCCAGCCAAGGTCAAACCACTACACTATACAATAATCCTTTTCATTGAGCAGTGCTCAGTGAATAAGCATGTGAGTACCCAGCAAGACCTTCATCACCATGTATACAGTGGCTGGACATGAAAACTGATTTCTTTTCGATCCCCTGCTTCCTCTGCCCCTAATAGCTGGAGCCTGTGGCATCACCCTCTGCCCAGATCTGCTCCCCTTGCAGCATCCCTGCTATGGTGCCTCACTAGACCTGTTCCCCCTGTAGGCAGCAGCATAGCAGTGAGCAAATTCCTGCTTTTGTTTGTTTGTTTTCAACCAGACAATATGCCTGGTTATAGAGTAACTTGGCTGCCTGTCTCAGCTCCCTTCTTCATTGTTTCTTTGCTTAGTTAGTCCCTTTAAATCATTTGGCTCAGCTATAGGTAGTTTCTATGGCACATTCCACTACAAAAATTCTTGTTACATCTCTAAACCCTGATATCAGTACTGGAATGACCTGCGAACCACCCTGCTTTCCCTACAGGCCTACGTGTGTATTTATTGCTTCACACTTCGGTAGTGTGACAAAGGGTGATCAAAATATAAAGCAATGACACAAGATTGTAGCCTTAGTTGCTTACTAGCTAATTTTTAGATAGAATCAGGATAGGGCCTTGCTTGCTTGCTTATGCTAACTTACAGACAGGATATAGTTAATTTTATAATGAAGACTTTAGCAGGAACAGAAAACCTTGGAGTTTCGATAAGGGGCTTTGAGACTCAAGAGAAGGGATCTTGAAGGTTGATAAAGAGAGGCTCCTAGAGATGATACCAGTTTTGAGTTAATTGCACAGTGCCAACTCAGCAGTTCTCCTCAAAGGTGAAAAGTTTAGAGCCAAGGAAGACTTCTTACTTCACCCAAAGACCCCCGAAAGAAGACCCCCAAGGGGCGTTCCAAGGCGGAGTTATAGGAGTGGTGTATGTTAATGATTTCCCCTCCCACTTTTCTGGAATTTGCTGACACAGCTAATGCATATGTAACAATATATCGCATAAAAATAGCTGAACAAAGGCAATTGGGGTGCATACTTGGGCGGAGATATTCCCTATGCACCCAGCACTGTGAATAAACATACCTGCTTCAATACTCTGCGAGTTTTGGGATTTGTTTCCGCAAGTCAGTGCAAGAGACTTGCACAGTTGTCCTCAATTTCAATGCTGTAACTCGGGAAAGGAATATACTTTGGCACGATCTGGGGAGATCCGCCTTTTCCTGTTTGATTGTTGCGTTCTTTGGTGTGTTTTTTATTTTATTTTATTTTATTTATTTGTTTGTTTTCCCCGAGGCAGGAATGGAAGACTCCCTATTCTTCCCTCCCCTCCCTGTATCCCTTACACTCCTTGAGAGGGAGCAGGGAACCTACCCCCATCTTCTTTCCCAGCTACCTCACGCTCCGCGATCTGCTGCCTACTTCCTGCATGAGAATGCAAATGAGAAACTGAACGCGCAGGTGCAGCTCACTAATTTGCTTTTTTCTCTGTCGCTAGCTTCCTTCCTCTTTTCTTCTTTGTCCCGCCCATGCAGTCGTGCGCCCTCGCTGGCTCTTAAGGGAGGGGTGGGGTGAGAGTGTGGAGCTGTGTTTGCGGGAGTTGCTCCTCTCGCGGTCGCAGGGGGTTAAGGCGCAGCGCTGGGGCCTTGTGGAGTTACTTTAGGTGCCCAGACGGCTATTGTTCAGAGTCTCTGCTGGAGAAATCTTGTCCCAGCTCCGCTCCCTACAGGCGGAGTCGCGGGGAGGAGGAAATCGTCGCCCCTTCCCCGGAGTGCTGCGGTCGGCGGGGGGGGGGGGGGGGGGGGGGGGGGGGGGGGGGGGGGGGGGGGAGGTAGGAAGGAGCGAAGTTTAACATAATGGCGGCCGAGGAGGGCGGTTCGGTTACCTCCGCCGGGATGGTGGGAGCCGTTGGCGGAGTTGAGTCGGAGCACTATCCCACCTTAAGCCGGGGCAAGGAGCTGGGGTCGCAGGGCCCCTTCCTGCTGGACTCTGGCGGGGACAGCCCGGGCGCCGACGGTCCGGCCTTGTGCTCGGCGCTGGGGCTCCTGGCGCTAGGTTCGGGGCCTGCCGCTCTGGTGTCCAGAGGCGCTGCGTCAGCAATTGTACAGGGGCCGGAGGTGTCTGGAGGGTTGCTGCTCCCACCCAAACCCAGCACTGTCGCCTTTCCCCCGCTGCCGCCACCGCCACCTTCCTTGGCGGGGGGGCTGGGGACCATGGACGAAGGCGACTCGTTGGATGGACCTGAGTATGAAGAGGAGGAGGTGGCCATCCCGCTCAACGCTCCCCCCACAAACCAGTAAGTAGCAGCGCTTCCGTGCCCCGCCGGTTGTTCGCCACCCCTATGCGCTTCCCCCGCGGGGAGGTGGGGGGACGCCGCAGCGGGCGGAAAGTGTGTGCCAAACTCCAGTGGAAGTGTAGAAGTTTTTAATTAGGTTATGTTTGGGAAGAAGAGACAAATGAAAAAATACCACACCTGTAAGTATTCGTTAATGTTTTTATTATATTTATCCTTCCATGAGGTTAATCGGGATTCCTACAATGCTAGTTATATAAAGAATCTTGCGCTAGAGGCAGAGCAATTCTGTATTTATATTTTGCGAAATAAGAAAAATGAGATAATGTTATATAGAGTTCATGTAACGAGCGAGTGCTCTAAATACAACCTTTGGATTTAACAACGAACTAATTCCAGGAAGTCTGCAGATTTACGTAAAAAGGTTGCAAGGCTTGTTTCCTGGTTTCACTGGGATAGAGTTAATTTTCTTCCCAGTAGCTGGTATAGTGCTGTATTTTGGATTTAGGATGAGAATAAGGTTGATAACACACTGTTTTAGTTGTTTCTAAGCAGCGTTTACAGTCAGTCAAGGACTCTTCAGCTTCTCACATCACCCCACCAGCGAGTAGGCTGGGAGGCACAAGAACCTGGGAGCGAACATAGCCAGGACAGCTGACCCAAACTGGCCAAAGGGGTATTTCATACCATATGGCATCATGCTCAGTATATAAATTAGGGGGAAAGTTGTCCGGGGGCCACTGCTCAGGAACTGGCTGGACATCGGTCGGCAGGTGGTGAGCAACTGCATTGTGCATCACTTGTTTTGTACGTTCTAGCTTAATGGGGGAGGGGCGGGGCGGGGCGGGGGGAGTGAGTGAGCGGCTGTGTGGTGTTTAGCTACTTGCCAGGTTAAACCACTACAGCTTGTATTGGAACAGCCCTCAAGTACCTTTCTCTCCCCAAAATGAAACAGTTTCAAAGGCTTAAATTGCTTATGTTGGTATATAGAAATATGTTATTCCTGAAGTTATAGTAAGTATAGGGAATAACAGGGTTTCAAGGTACAGAATGGTAGATGTGTTCAAGGTATAGGTCAAAGTTCATCTGAAAACCCATCTGAATTTGGGTTCATTTTTACCATCTCTCATAACTCCAGTGTTGGAGAGTTAATTTCTGTAATATTGTTTGGGTTGTTTTTTTTTTTTTTTAATAATCTCTAACCATGACAGGCTTTCTACTAATCCTTTCCTCTTTTAATTTCTTGAATTTGTGTGAAAGTTAACAAAGAATAAGACTTTGCTTTGTGAAGACAGTGTTTGAATAGTCTTAAAGTTGTACACTTCCATAAATATAATCAGGCAGTTTAGATAAAGACTGAGGAGGCAAATAGAAGTACATAAAGGTAAAGTTACTTCTTCAATGTTGTGTATTATGTCAGAGAGATACAGAATCCTGTTCTCTCTGGAAGATCACACTGCTTTTTCTGTTAGAACTGGTTATTATGTTTCTCAGAAAGTAAGGTTGTGGTTTTTTCAAATATTTTTTAGAAAGAAAGGTAATTCTTGGTGAATGATCATGTATTCGATACTAAGTAATTCTTACTACTTTCACAATTATAAGTGGATTTTGCTGTCAGAGTAGTGTAACTCATGATAGCATGAAGGTTAACTTTCATAAAAGAGGATACAACATTTCTGACAAAAAGCAGGACTGTGAAGGCCCTGATTTTCTGTGTTGGTCAATGAGGCTACTTAGCTTATTAAGACAAAAAGGGATATTGAAGTCTTTGCAGGACCAGCATAACTGTGTAGTTGAGTATTTGGTCTTGCAGATACTTCAATATAAAAACATCTAAGCAGCAAAATAGATTTTGAAAAATTGATTCAGAAACTTATACCTCCATTTACTTACCTGTTTTTTTCTTTGTAACATAATTCTTGTGACTTCTCAAAAAAATTTGTTGGCTAATTAAAAATAATCAGAAGCCTTTTTCTCCTTCATTCCTCTATTTTAATATAAAGTTTTTTTTTTTGTTTGTTTGTTTGTTTTTTTTACCATTCTCAGTTAAGCTGCATGTTGATAGTAAGTTTTATCCTTTCAGTCCTGATGTTTTATTTTGGAAGTGTACTTTCTTTGTAGTCATACCATCTGTTTTGATAGAATTGAACAAAGATCTGTCACTTTAATATAAGCAAATACCTAATACATTTCCTCTTTCCCAAGTACATCAGGAAAATGGGAATACATTTTAATGTGATTAATTTTGAAGCAGTGGGAGAAGCTTGTCAATGTGTAAGAGATTCTGCTAATTAAAGTACTCAAAGTCCCAAAGTATGATTGATACTTATCTTAGATCCTTGTAAGGGCCTAAGGTGGCACTGCCAAGTTACAGGTTCAGGATACAGTAACAGATGCTAGACCCAACAGCTTTAGGGATAAACAAGCTATTGCTAAATATAGGTACAGTAATAAATATAGATCAGTAGTACAATTATCTGTGTTGTTATAACACATCCAGTAATTCAGTAGTATGATTTTCCAGGTCAGAACAACAGCAAATTCAGTCATTCTGCAACATTGGGCTAAACTTAATATCCATGAGTGCCATGGTTATTGGGCAGGGTGGCACGAAGCAGAGCACAGCTTCTTTGGATGAGTGACACAGACCAGCTGATGGGCTTAGGGAATTCAGAATTCCCTGATTGGGCTGGCCTCTTTAATTGTTGAGTTGTGGAAGCACCATGTGGACACGTTAACCAATCATCACACATCCTACCTCTGTTCCAGTTCTGTCCTTGCTGTGCAGAGGGCATGCAATTACTGTGCAAGGCAATGCTAGCCCCACAATCCTGAATGAGACTGACTTAATGATTGTCTGTTCAGTGTGTGCTTTTTCATTTGAGTATAGAAGTAGTATGCTTATGCTGTAGCTTAATGGTAGGTGGGAGGCACAGGATGCTAGGTAATAGAGTGGACAATTCTCTGTGTGTGTTTGGTCTTTTTCTCTGCACTCTCTACCCAATCTTCAAAGCTCACTGCCAGAGGTTGATGGCAGTCTGAAATGGTGTTATGGAAATCCCTACAAAGTTAAGGAATGAATGATACTTAATTTAGTAGTAATCTGGTGATGTGTGAAATAGTTTAGTTGTTTATGTATTTGAATAAAAATCTTTAAGTTGACAAGATATACCTTAGTGTTGCATTAAGATGGCAGAAGCAGTTCCAGTATATTCCAACATAATTCATTTTTTCATATGATGTTTCTTACAGCAGTGATTATCAAATTGAAATGAAAATCCTTTGAAATCTTTTGAAAACAAAAATCCTTCTCATGGTAGATGTATTGTTACAGTCACTTTTGGTATCTGTTGAGAGAACATATTAGTGAGAAAAAACCAGTAGAAGATAGAGAACTGGGTAGAGAAGTATGAAACAAACCTGGTTTGAGTGAAAGGAGTTGTGTGTTGTTTCAGTCATAAATTCTTAGGATTCCTGCAGTAGTTTTCCTGTTTCCCCCATATTTCCCTTTTTCCTTAAAAAAACCAACCCCCCCCCCCTTGGTATTTATCTTACTGGTATGCACAATAAGAGGACAGAAAAAGCATCTTATGTCAACACTGTGTTTGTGTTGCATAGAAATATTCAAATTAAACAAGAATTCTGTGTTTTTCTGTTCCTCTAGATTATGGTTGGCACCAATAAAATTTTATGGGTTCTTGACAAGTTCCTTCTACTGTTTTATACTTTCAGACAATCTTAATTAGTTTTTATTTTTATATAAAACACTTGCTTGATGTGTGAAATAGGAAAAAAGTTAATTTTTCTTTTTGCATGGGTCTATCTTTAAATTATGTTTTGTGTATTTATAAATATACTGTCTGTAGTTGAGGAATGTTATTAGATGACCTGCTTGATGAAACTTGTTACTTGGAGTAGTCTGGGATTATGTCAGTGGGAATAGCTATTAGCAAAGGCTTTGAAAAAAAAAAAGCTGAGTCGGATAAACAGAGTATTAATTTCTATATAGACAACTTTCCCCCTAATTCTGTAGAAGCTCAAGAATTTGTCTGTTTTTAAATTCTTTTGAAGGTAGCTAACAGTGTTGCTTAACTTTAAAAAGGTACACACTGCAAAATGGTTAATATTTATCTTTCTTTTATTAACATATAGAAATGAGTGTTGCTAAATAAATTTGTAAACTGTGGTAATATTTGGAGCAAGGTGTAGCCAGCTTTCTAGGGCACTCAGTGTACCCATTTAGTGTTCTGATAAGTTAGTTAGAAGTCTGATTGTTGCAATGGTTGGGTTCTAAAGTCATTCTCATCTCAACTGTATTTTAACAACTAATTGGGACCAATTTCACATAGAACCTTTTTTTTTTTTTAATTAAGGATTGGTTGTTTCATTTTGTTAACATTGAAACTGTAATACTTGTCCATCCTTAAGGGGGATTTGAGTTTATATAAGTATAAAGTTTCCTCGGGTTGGAATACATATGTTAAAGTCTTTTATCTATATGTAATTTTATTTAAAGAAGTTGAGTATGTAACTATATGAAAATATTTAAAATCTTAGTTTGCTGTTAAGGAATCCTGTCATTGGCTCAGCAGAGGTGGGTATGATTTCCTCTTGTTAATATCTACTTATAGATATTTGGAAAAGGGGTTTTTTAATGAACTTTCCCATGCAGAGTACATTGCTTTATTTTTCTGGGATAGTTTCCAGAAACTGAAGTTAATGATATGCTTAGATTTAGCTAACATTTGATAATCAGATTGGGAGGCTATGGTGATTTTGTGTAGTTTGTATAAGCAGTTTTTCGATAAACAATTAAAAAATTAAACATAGAATCATAGAGTTTGAAGGGACCCACAAGGATCACTGAAGTCCAACTCCTGGCCCTGCACAGGACAGCTCCCCAAGAATCACATTATGTGCCTGAGAATGTTGTCCAAATGCTTCTTGAACTCTGTCGGTCTTGGTGCTGTGACCACTTCCTCAGGGTAGCCTGTTCCAGTGCCCAATCACCCTCTGGGTGAAGAACCTTTTCCTAATATCCAACCTAAGCCTCCCCTGACACAACTTCAGGCCATTCCCTCAGGTCCTGTCAAGGGTCACCAGAGTGAAGAGATCAGTGCCTGCCCCTCCGTTTCCCCTCATGAGGAAGCTGTAGACAGTGATAAGGTGTCCCCTCAGTCTCTTCTCCAGGCTGAAAAAGTCAAGTGACAGCTGCTCCTCATATGGCTTCCCCTCTAGGCCCTTCACCATGTTCGTAGCCCTCCTTTGGATGCTCTCTTATAGCTTTATATCCTTCTTATATTGTGGTGTCCAAAACTGCTCACAATACTCAGTGAGGCCACACAAGTGCAGAGCAGGACAATCACCTCCCTCAGCCAGCTGGCAATGCGGTGCCTGATGACTCCCAGGACACAGTTGGCCCTCTGGCTGCCAGGGCACACTGCTGACTCATATTTAACTTGCCATCAACCAGAACCCCCAGGTCCCTTTCCATGGCACTGCTCTCCAGAGTCTCATTCTTAGTCTGTACATTATTCTAGAGTTGCTCCGTCCCAGGTGCAGAATCTGTCACTTTTCTTTGTTAAACTTCGTATGGTTGGTGAGTGCCCAGCCCTCTAATTTGTCAAGGTCTCTCTGCCCTCATGGAAGTCGACAGCTCCTCCCCAATTTAGTGTCATTGACAAGCACAACTGGGACCCTGGGCACAGGACAGCACAGCCCCATCCCCAGGCTGGTTCCTCCCTCAGCTGCAGTGCATGCTGCTATAGGCAAGCACCCTCACATGGTGGCATGAGAAAATTACAAGAGAACAATCTAAAACCCATGACAAAGTGCATGACAGCTAACTGTGTGAGAAAGAGGGGAGCCAGGATCACTGTTGGAGTTTGAAATTGATTGAAGGAGTATGGGCAAACAGCAGCACGGCATGGCAGTTTGCATGGCGAGCAGGAAGGGCTCTTCTCCAACCATCTGGGAACAGCCAATAGAGGCAGCAAACAGACTCAGTAGCTGGTAGAAAGACCACAAAGAGATCCTTTCATCCCCAGTTTTATTAGCACACTAGTGTAAGCTTGTTCATTTGTGGCATCGACACGCCACAAAGCTCATTCCCCTGCAGCTGCTGGAGTCACTGAACCAGACGTGTCAGAGGCCTCTAGCCAGACAGACCTGCCGATGGTAAATGTAGCTCTCCAGGTCACAGGTTGCCAGGAGTGCCTGATGCCTCTCTGTGAGGCTGGGGCTGACAAACAGTTCTTTCACAGAAGGTGTTCTGCAGTTGAAGAACTGTGTCGCCAGGTGAAGAAGCTATGGGAGAAAGTGAATAGGCTATGTAGTATTTGAGCGAGCAAGCAAGCAAGAGATTGACCAGTTATTTTCAGAGGCACTACAGTCTCAAGGCTCTCGGGAGTCTCAAACCTCCGTTGTAGTGGAGAAGCAGGTGGACTCAGAACCCTGTAAGTTAATTAGTCAAGGGTCTGTTAAAGATGAAGTCTGGAAGCTGGTCACTGCACGTACCAGAAGGAAGGTTCCTCCTCCTTCTGAAAATTTAACAAGTAGGACTGGCACCTTCTACAACAGTGTCCTGGTTTTGGCCAAGGATAGGGTTAATTTTTTGTTGTAGCTATGAGGGGGCAGAGCCTGGAGCTGCATAGGCATGGCCAAGACATTGTGCTATTCCATACTATCTTACATCATGGTCGAGGGGCAGGGGAAAGAGAATTCTCTTGCTTCCCGGAAGGGGGGTGCATTCCTTTTCCAGGAGAGCAAGCACTGAACAAAGCATGGGGGTAATGCAGATTGCAACTGGAGGGTTTATCTGCCATTGTTTTTCATTGTCTTGGGCTTGTGGGAAAAACATGTACATGAAGGGTCTGGGGGCCACGCAGTGCTGGTTGGTCAGTCAGCATTTTTTGTATGTAAATAACCCTCCTTTTGTATACTTTAGTTATTAATATTGTTGCTGTTACTGCTCATCTTCTTATCTCATTGCTGTTTCCAGTAAATTCTTCTTAACTCAGGATCTCTGCCTCTATCTCTTTCACTGAAGGGGGTTGGGGGAGGGGAGCATCTTGTGGTTTTTTGAGGTGCATTAAATCATGATCCCAGCAGGGAGGGAGAGACAGAGCATGGACTTGTTGCCTAAATGGCTGTGAGGAAAAAAAGACTCCAAGCCAAATTAGGTAGGAGATAAGATAAGGATACAAAGGTTTAATGAGCCCCCAGGCTTTCTGGAATAACCCCCAGCGTGAGCTCCTGAAATCGAGATGTTCACAGTTTTATAATGATTTTCGCCCAATCGCCGTCCTGCCACCACCCAGGTTCTGCCCCCGCCACGCCTCTTGGAAATTGGGTCTAGGGGCATTTTGGGACCCCCTCTTCTTCATCTTCATCTTCCTCAGAGCACGTAATGTCCTTGGAGGCCTTCCAGAACTCTAGGCCTGAAGGTTGTTGGGTCTATGTCTATATCTTCTTGCACAGGGTTAGGATGTTCTACCTTGAAAAAGAGACTAAACAGGCTAAGGAATTTAGGGAATTGATATGGGAATGGGTAACAGGGGTTTGAGCTGGTGTGTTAAGGGTAAAGGGTAATATTGCTGCTACTCTAAAATCTACCTTTACTACATAACTACTTCTAAGATCTACAAAAATTTAAAAAATCAAAACATCAAAACTCCAAGGTATCAGTTCCATAAGAGAAGGGGGCTGGAATAACTTTATTGACAGGACGCAGCCTTTTATAACTTTTCACAAACACAAAAGCATTCCTTACAAGGCAAAACCTCTGACTGCAGCATCTGATTGGCTGCTGCTGTTACCTGGGGACAGGGCAAGCTCTGGGGTAGCACCTCCATTCCTGTGATGAGCTGCTCTGTGCTCTGCTTAGCCCAAACCTTCTGTTAAGGTCTGATTCTTTCCCCAGGCCTTTAGCCTGTCTAATTCCCACAGTTTTCATTTTAGTAGGAGCACTAATATAATTCCTAAACCATGGCAAACAGGTATGAGGCCTTGGAACTGGCGTTCACCAGACAACTGATGAGGTGGGCAAAGGTCTTTCTGGGATAGAGGGGCCACCTAAAGCAACACCATCTGTACCCCACATCACAACCTCCTCTTTTAAGAGGAAAGGAAGGGTAGTTGTAATAGGAGACTCCCTTCTAAGGGGAATGGAGGGCCTGATATGCAGACCAGACCCAACTCACAGAGAAGTCTGCTGTCTCCCAGGGGCTTAGGTAAGGGACATTACTTAAAAACTCTCCACTCTAGTAAGGCCCTTGTCGTGGGCTTCTGTGGCTGGGTTTTGGTAGCAGGGGGGCTACAGGGGTGGCTTCTGTTAGAAGCTGCTAGAAGCTTCCCCTGTCCTATGGAACCAATGATAGCTGGCTCCAGGACAGACTTCCTGCCGCTGGCTGAGACAATTAGCAGGCATAGTAACGCCTCTGTGATAACATATTTAAGAACAGAGGAGAGTTGCGCAGAAGAAAATTCCAGCCAGGGAAGAGCAGAGTGAGAACATGGGATAATAACATAGACACCAAGGTCAGTGCAGAAGGAGGGGGAGGAGGGACCCCACGGGAGCAGGGGAAGGACTCAGAGCTGTGGCCCCTGCAGCCCGTGGTGAAGACCATGGTGAAGCAGGCTGTCTGCCTTCAGCCCACGGAGGACCATTGGGGTGCAGACACCCCATGTAGGAATGACCCAGGGGACAGCAGATTGGGAAGAACTGCTGCCCAAGAGGTGAACTCACTTTGGAGAGATACATCAAGAACTGTCTCCTGTGGGAGGGACCCCACGGGAGCAGGGGAAGGACTCCTCTCCTGAGCAGTGGCAGAAACAACAACTGACTGCAATCCCCATTCCCTGTCCCCCTGCACTGCTGGGGGGGGGGGGAGGAGAGAGAACATGGAAGGAAGGAGGGGTGGGGGAAAGGTGTTTTTTAAGACTGTTTTATTTCTCACTCTAGCTCTTATCCTGTTAGTAATAAATTTAAGTACTATCCCCACATTGAGTCTGTTTTGCCTGTGAAGCAAATGACCTCTCCCAGCTCTTGTCTCTACTAATGAATCCTTAGCTGTTTTTTTCTTCTCTCTCCTCTGTCTAGTTTCAGAGGGAGAGAGAGACTTTAGTGGGTACCTGGAATCTGGCCAGGGTCAACCTGCTACAGGTCTCTGATTACTATCTGTTATTGTTTGTTCAAGCTGGCAGCAATGAAACAGGAGCTAGCGGGGCTTGTTGATAGAGCTTTAAACTAGCTGAGAAGGGGAAAGGGACAAAACCAGGCTTGCCACTGATGAGCAATGGGATGGTGTGTCAGAACTTGAGGAAAAAAAGGATCCCTCAATCTGCTTCATGAGGTGTTGGATGCAATGAACCACACCTGAAGTGTTAATATACAAACACTTGCAGGATGAGGAACAAACAAGAGGAACTTGAAGCTTTGACTTAGTCCAAGAGATTTGACATCATTGACATAAGTGAAAACTGGTGGGATGAGTCCTGTGATTGGAGTGCCCTGTTGGATGGTTACAGGCTCTTCAGGAGGGATAGGCAGGGCAGAAAAGGCGGAGAGGTGGCATTATATGTAATGGAAAAGCTAAAATGTATGGAGTTTACAGTTGGCAATGGCACAGTTGAGAGCCTCTGGGTAAGAATAGAGGGACAAACAAATAATGAGGATGTCACCGTGGAAGTCTACTGTAGACCTCCTAGCCAGGATGATGATAACAAGGAGTTACTCTTCAAGGAACTAAGGGACACTTCCAAATCAACTGCCCTTTGTCCTTATGGGGGACTTCAACTTGCCAGAAATTAACTGGGATGGGAGCATCACACAGCTGGTACAACCCAGGTCAGAAGATTCCTAAAACATCTGGATGATAACATCATGGAACAGGTACTCAGGGAGCTGACTTGGAAAAATGCCCTCCTTGATCTGCTGCTTGTCAACAGAGTGGATCTCGTAAACCAAGAGGAGACTGATGGCTGTCTTAGCCATAGTGATCACTGTCTCAGTCTAATGAGACTGAAGTGTTTGCTAAGGAAGATGAGTTATGAGGAAGACCAAGCTCTTCCCTCTAAGCAGTTGTAAATCTGAAATTAAGAAACTCCAATTGAGGAAATATGGAGAAAGAAAAGATAACAGCCCTTTATTAAAGGATATGTGTATAGGCAACACAAGAAAAGAACACAACAAAACCCCCCAAAAAACCTTTCAGTACTTTTTGCCTTTCAGCGCAATTCTAACCACGATCAGGAGGGGGCACTGTTGGACCTCTGGAGGAGCAGAGCCTGCAGTTGCTCTGTGGTGGTCAGCAGGGGGTGCTGTTGGGCTCTTGCCACGTGGGGGCCCCAGTGCGTGGGAAAAGCCAAATGGAGATTTCCCCCCCCCACCACCCACCCACCCACCCACCCACACACAAAAGGGGAAGGGGGAAAGGGGAGGGTTCTTCCTATGGACGGCTGGCTCTGGCTGGGATTCCCCTCCCTTCATCTACGGGTACAAGCTGCTGCCAGCATGGGAACATAGGAGGGGAGGGGCAGCCTCTTTCCTCAAAGGTTCCTCCGCAGATGGCCCTGGCTTCTCTGATGAAATCTGAGGCAGGTCCCAGGCCCTTAGCAGAACAGGGCATAAGAGAACAGAGGCAGACAGGGCCAAAGGCAGCCAGATGACCTGGTCGAAAACAAAATGAATTCCAGAGGCCCACGCTCCACACACACACCTTCCCTTAGTCAGGGCAAAAGTAAAGTGCTGATGCCGTTTCCCGAGGAGAAAAAACTCACTTCCCCCCCCAGTCTTCTGAGGCCCATTAGCTTGGAATGTGGGGCTGCTGGCTCCTTCTTTTGTGTCTGTGAATGGCTCTAGCCCCACCACTCTCCTCCTCCCTCATTCATCACCTTTCTTTCACAGTGGTGCAGGGGAAAAAAAAATTCCAAGCTGTTTTTTTTTAAAAGAAGTAAACCTATGACAATCACAAAGAGATCAAGTTTAACATCTCTCTTGACAGGAGGAAAAGTGCCAGCAAAATTGCAACCCTGGACATGAGGAGAGCACACTTCAGGCTGCTCAGGGAACTAATGAGTAAAGTCCCTTGGGAAAATGTTTTTGAAAGTGCTAGGGTCCATCAGTGCTGGTCACTTTTCAAACATCCTAAGGAAACAGGAGCAGGCAATTCCCAAATGCCAGAAGTCAAGCAGGCAAGGCAGAAGGCTGTCTTGGCTGAGCAGGGGTCTTCTCTTGGAAATAAGGCAGAAAAGGAAGGTGTATGCCCAGTGGAAGCAAGGTCAGATGTAGCCTAAAGAGACCACATAGAAAAAGAGTCCATGCCAATTTAGTGTATAAATAAAAAGAGTGGGTCCTTTAATCAGGCCCCAGGCCCAGGGGAATACACACAACACATGCCCTCCCAGACAGTAGTTCTATGATTTTATAATGAGGTCCATCCAGTCTCAGATCTATCCACCCCCTGGTCCTGCCCAGTTCTTTCCCCCCAACATGCCTCTTCAGGAATTGAGTCTGGTGGCATTTGGGACCCCTTCCTCATCTTCATCTTCTTCACAGCACTTGGAGCTCCTCCGAAGTTCTGGGCTTGAAGGTTGCTTTGTGTGATATCTTCTGGTCCAGGCCTAGGGTGCTATGTTCTTAAACAGAGGTGTTTTTCTACAATTCTACCTTGAAGAGAAGACTAAACACACTAGTGGAATTTAGAGGAATTGATATGAAATGGGGTAATAGGGTTGGGTATGTGTAAGGGATATAATGCAGCTACATTAAAATCTACATTTACTACACAACTGTGATAAGTAAAGGCACCGGTTTTTTTATTCCAAGCAAATTAAAATAAAAGGGAGGTACTAACAAAAAACTATTTCTGTATATTTACTAACTTCTAGGCGTACCGTGGAGTCTGTGAGGTGAAAGGTCCTGTCTGGACCTAACACCAGGGAATCTTTTGCGGCCGGGAACAGGGAACAAATTATAAATGAAAATATAT
>NW_020956747.1:12579-14087 GCF_003031625.1 Empidonax traillii | reverse complement strand
CTGTTTATCAGTATTGGTGTTTATTAGTGCTTTTTGGCATTGCCCCTTGGCAATGTCTTTTGTTCTTGTGCTCTGGTTATTTAGGCCTCGATTGCCTCTTTTGTTTAGTTATTTATGCTCCGTCAGTCATTTAGGCTATAAGAAATGTAGGTATTATGGAGTTATTAAAAATACGAAGGACCACTTTTTCCTGGTGGTTAAAACATGGTATTATTCTTATAATAATTTTCTTTCATTGGGGACTAGAGATTTTTATCCGTTACCACTTTCCAGGAGTACTGCATATTCATTTGGTGCTGTTCTGTTGTTTCAGTGTACCAGCTGGGCCTTTGGCTGGTACTTAGCATGTGTACGCAGCGATGGATTCTCTGGCATTGCTTCCTTCACGCACGCGCTATTGGACTTAAAAGTTAATGAAATCACAGAATTATAGAATCATAGAATTAATTAGGTTGGAAGAGATTTTTAAGATTATTAAGTTCAACTTTTGATCCAATCTCACTGTGAGTAGTAGATCATGGTACTTAAGTGGCATATTTAGTTTTACTTTGAACACTTCTAGGGATGGTGAATCATTTAAATGTTTGATTACTCTGTCTGGAAACTTTTCCTGGCAGAGCTTAAGTTCATGTCCTTTTGTTTCAGTGTTGATTGTCTGGGAGAAGAGATAGACCTCCCGCCAGGTCACAAAATCTTAGGTGAAATTCCACAGGACGGTCTAGTCAACAGGATAAACTCAATCCACTTTCAACTCTCAATGCATGGTCACAGTATTCATTCATTTTACTCTTTCACACAACAATCTTTCCCTTTCTCCCTCCTCTGGCTCTTCTAACAACTTATCTCTTATCTAAACCTCCTTCATTCCCAAAGACTGTGATAATACCCAGTGCTCAGTCTTTCACAACACTATCTTAACAATTTATTACTCCTTGTCTTCTCCCCCATCTTCAAATCTTTCAAGTTATTTTTGCTCTCTGTCCTGGCACACAGACTCTCTGTTGTTTTAAGAATGCTTCCCTTTTTCCACATCACTCAGTTCTGTACTTTTTCTTACATGCTTAACCAACAAAAAAAAAAAAACTACTTTGTCATAGATTCCTTCAGAAACTTTGGTATTGGCCTTGCAAACTTCTAATTTTCAACAGTTATCACAAGAATGTTTACAGAACATATGTTCCCATCCCCTCTCACCCACAACGAGAGAGGTTTAACTCTAACAAATAATTTGTTAGTAACTTCTTACCACTTAAACAACATACTTCACTTAGAAATTATCTTCATGAGGTGCACACACCTATACACAGGCTACATATAATAAACATACTGCTTAAAAATGTTGATTGATCCCGAAAAATCTCAGAAGCGTCTGAGAGCCCCGGGGCCATTCCGAGAGCTCCTCAGTTGTTTAAATTTTCTTATCTCTTTATCGCTTTCACACAGAGGACTCCCACCGTGTTGCGTTTTGAGACAAGGGATCCTTTTCTCCTAGGTTTATATAATAGGTT
>NW_020956747.1:4749-9969 GCF_003031625.1 Empidonax traillii | reverse complement strand
ATGGCACAGAGAAATATATTTTCATTTATAATTTGTTCCCTGTTCCCGGCCGCAAAAGATTCCCTGGTGTTAGGTCCAGACAGGACCTTTCACCTCACAGACTCCACGGTACGCCTAGAAGTTAGTAAATATACAGAAATAGTTTTTTGTTAGTACCTCCCTTTTATTTTAATTTGCTTGGAATAAAAAAACCGGTGCCTTTACTTATCACAATGGGAAGAATAGAGACGCTGCTCATCACTGTAGGGAGAAAATTTGTGTGGCCAAAGCTCAACTAGAGTTGAAGATGGCCTGAAATGTGGGGGAAAATAAAAAGAGTTCTTTTAAAATATATTAATGGCAAAAGGCAGTGTAGAAATAAGATTGGCTCATTACAGGATGAGGATGGTTACCTCACAAACAGGGACAGAGACAAGGAATGTTATAAGTTAATATAAGAATTTAGACAACTCAATTCCAATTAAACATTGATAAATTTATTAAGCAAGCGATAATAAATCAAACAGCACTGGGTGGCCTGGGGGGCAAGTGCCCTGCCTGAGACACACACCGAAAATGTAGTAAATGTTCCTTTTTATACATTTCCAAGTCCCGAGTTTTGAATGCGACTGCATTGAGGCTTGAGTTGGTGGTTCATTGCTAAGTGGTCATCTGGGATTTGTCAAAGATGAAAGCTGCAGTTCTTATCAGCTGTTAATTTTACCAATACTGATACTTGTTTGTTTTAGCAAGATGTCTGCAATTATTTTTACTGACACTTGCTTAATTAACAGGATGTCCATGAAACTTATCTTGTTGATTTATAACAAAAGTTCCTTATTCCCTCATACACATAAGATTTTATGAACAAAGTTAACAATCTATTACAAGGAAGAGGTGTTTTATGTATTCTTTGCCTCTGTCTTCAACATGGATGACCAACCAAGGGGATCTCAGTGCCCCGAGCTGGAGGACCACAACTGTGAGAATGATCTGTTGATTCTGAACTTGTGTGGATCTTCTGCTCCAGTTGGATCCCTATAAGTGTGTGGATCCTGATGGGATTCATCAAAGAATCCTCAAAGAGCTGGCTGATGTCATCACAAAACTTCTTTTGATGAATTTTGAGTGGTCTTGGGAATCCAGAGAGGGCTCAGTTGACTGGAAACTGGAGAATGTTGCCCCAGTTTTCAAGAAGAAAGACTTTGGAATTTACAGGCCTGTCGGTCTCACTTCAGTGCCCAGTAAAATCATGGAAGAAATTACTTTGGGAAGTATTGAAAAACACCTGTAGGACAACGCAGTCTTCGGTCACAGCCAGCACGGCTTCATGAGGGCAAAGTCCTGCTTTTTGAACCTGATTTCTTTCTACAATGGTAACCCACCTAGTCGATCTAGGAAAGCCAGTAGATATAATCGTTTTGGATTTCAGTAAAGCTTTCGAAACTCTCACAGTATCCTTCAGGACAAAATGTCCAGCATAAAGCTGGATCACCATGTTGCATAATGGATGAGCAACTGGCTCACAGGTCGGGCACAAAGAGTTATAGTGAATGGGGTAACATCAGGCTGGCATCTGGTCAGTAGTGGGGTTCCGCAGGGCTCCATCCTCGACCCAGTTCTCTTCAACATCTTCATTAACAACTTGGATGCAGGACTCGAAGGAATACTAAGTTTGCCGATAACACTAAATTGGGAGGAGCTGTTGACTCCCTTGTGGGCAGAGAGACCTCGACAAATTAGGGAGATGGGCAATCGCCAACCACATGAAGTTTAACAAGGGCAAGTGCTGGATTCTGCACCTGGGATGGGGCAACCCAGGTTGTATGTATAGACTAGGGAATGAGAGACTGGAGAGCACTGTCTGGGGGGTTCTGGTCGATGGCAAGTTAAATATGAGTCAGCAGTGTGCCCTGGCAGCCAGGATGGCCAACCGTGTCCTGGCAGGCATCAGGCATAGCATTGCCAGCTGGCTGAGGGAGATGATTGTCCTGCTCTGCATTTGTGTGGCCTCACTTTCAGTACCATGTGCAGTTTTGGACACCACAATATGAAAATGGCATTAAGCTATTATAGAGTGCCATGAGGATGGTGAAGGGTCTGGAGGGGATGCCTTCTGAGAAGCAGCTGAAGTCACTTGATTTGTTCAGCCTGGAGGAGACCTCATTGTGTTCTTCAACATCCTCACAAGGGGAAGTAGAGGGGCAGGTACTGATCACTCTTGTGACCAGTGACAGGACTTGAGGAAACAGCTTAAAGCTGAGTTAGGGGAGGTTTAGGTTGGATATCAGGAAAAGGTTTTTCACCCAGAGTGTGGTTGGGCACTGGAACAGGCTCCCTAGGGAAATGGTCACAGCACCAAGCCTGTCTGAGTTCAAGAAGCATTTGAACAATGCTCTCAGGCACATGGTGTGATTCTTGGGGTGTCCTGCACAGGGCCAGGAGTTGGACTCTATGATCCTGGTGGGTCCCTTCCAACTTAGCATATTTATTCTGATTCTATGAACTGTTGTCAGTTAAAACTTGAGAACCTAATGTTGAAAATACAGAAGTGCTCCTAGTTAGGACTAGGCATGAAAATATAAGGTGACTAGAAATTATAGGCATCCTGTCCTTTGGCAACAATGAAAGTTATAAATCTTAGTAATAGTGAGTTACTCTTTGAAATATTTGATAGTAGTCCTGGCCAGTGGGGAAGCTTTTTATGAATAGCTAGGTAAGACACCATTTTGCATCTCTTTGGGGGAAAATTACATTTGGTGTGAAGCTGAGAGATATTAAGAATTGCTTCTAACTGAATGTATTAAGCATTTGGCAGTTGGAACAGCATCATATTTAAGTTTTTGATCTTGACCTATAAAATTCTAAATAGTATAGAGCCATCTAAAGGTGTCCTGGGTTTGGCTGGGTGTGCTGGTTTAAAAGTAAATCAGCTGGAGAAATGAACCCAACTTAAGAGAGATTACAATTCAGAGTTACAATTTACTAAAGAGATCACAATTAATACGATACAGACGTATAACCCAGCATCCTGGAACAAGAACAGAACACTGTTCGTTAGCCCCTGGGGGCAAAATAAAAGGAAAGGAAACCTGTTGGTCCTGATGACAGTGGCAGTTCTTTTGAAGTAATGATCGCAGCCTTGCCAAGACTAGCAGTCACAGTCCAGTTGAAGTTCTGGTCCTCCTCTGGATCTGATGAGTGGTACCAGAAGTCCCAAAACCCTAAGATTATATACGATCAGGTTCAGGTGGGAATACCCAGTACCTCCCCCAGGGTGGGGAGTTTCACAATGGGTAATTTAACTCTGTGAGTCATGGGATAATTTTGGAGTCTGATGGTCTAGGTCTTTGCAGCTGCCTATTATGCCGGTCCAAGGTGACCCATTAGCAGAGATGACCCCTCAGGCTGGGTGTGAAGGTGCTAATGCCTCCCTGGAGGGGAGTTATCACAGCTGAGTCATTGGTGTCAAGACACACTCCCCTGCCTCACAGGGTTCTTTAACACCCAGCTTGTAGCCTGAGGTGTCAGGTGTGCCCCGGGCAGCTGCTGAAACAACCCATTATTAACAGTCCATCAGAAATGACACAGAGGGTGTAGAATACACAGTTTTGGTTATACCCACATAGTGGAAAAACTGGTCCTGGCCCCTTTAACTAGGACACTGGGCTTGACTTAACTTTCTTCATAGTAGCCCCTGTGGTGCTTTTGCTTTGGATTTGTGGCTAAAACAGTGTTGATAACACACTGATATCTTGACTACTGCTGAACAGTGTGTGCAGCGTCAAGACTTTCTCCATTTCTCACTGTTCCCCCGCCCTCAAGCAAGGAGGCTAGAGGTGGGCAAGAAGATGAGAGGAGAGACAGCCAGGACAGCTGACTGAAATTGGCCAAAGGGATTCCATATGTGAGAAATATCTCAAATTAATATTTTGAAGACAGCCAAATAAAGTGAAACAAAGAACTTTTATTTTCAGCGCGCGCTGGGTGCGGTCAGGTTTGCCTCGTGCCAGGGCCTGAGAACACCCCGAGATGGGGGGGGGGCAGTTCTTTTAAGGTCTCTCAATTTGCATAACTGTTCCCTTGTCCCTCCCATGCTCAGCTCTGCTCTGCTTTCTTTCTTCCTTAAAAGGCAATATAGCCTTTTCTTGAGCCCGATTGGTTCTCTCAGGGCAGGCTCACACTTCTCTTTTCCAGTCCATTGGTTGTTTTAACCATCTTATCAGATTGTTTCCCTGTCCCGGCCGCATGGTCCCTTGGCAATGAGCCCTGGCTGGTCTCATTGCCTTACAGGCTTCCCGGTTCGCCTTCACACAGCAATAGCAAACAACAGTAACATGATCACAACTATTAACAGGTCATGGCTGCAACAGAACTGCAACCATAGGCAACTGTAGAACACCCCTGATCACAAACTCCTCATCATGAGGCAATCATGGAAACCCTGCTTGTAATAAAACCGTTTCATTTATTTCTCACAATCCCCCCTTTTTCTTTTTCTCATGGTTTTATTACAAGCTAATCATTAGATGTTTTCATTGTTTTTCGGGATTGTTCCCATTCCACTAGTACTTCCAATACTCTCGTTTTATTTTTCACTTGCTTGGAGTTGGGGTCTAGGACCATGATCTTCTGTGGGTGTTTCGATTCATCGGTATGGTGGTCAGGTGCATTCTTTGAATTACACTAAGGATTAATCTCAAAAAACATGAAATTAAACAAGATAGGAATAACAGTGTAACAAAGTTGTACAAAAGAAGGAAACTTAGCTGGTTTTACTATGTGGTTGGTTTTGTGGTTTTGTGTTTTGTTTTGTTTTTAATGAATTAGCTTACTACTCCTCATCTAATATTGATTTCTAATTTTTGCATTGGTATATGGGTTATTTTCCACTGTATTTGTTATTGGTTTAAAATGAATTAGTCTGAAGTGTAAAATTTATTACACACTTTTCACTTTCTGGACAGTTTGATTTTAGTCTGGTTCTTGTTCATTTTTATTATTGTATGTTTTGTTCATGTATTTGTGTGCCTTAAGGCATATATTTATACATTCTTTATAATAAACATTGTGATAACATTTTGGACAGTTGTTTTTAACAGTACTAATTAGCTGTAACATTATCATAGTAAGTAGAGGTCCAGTATGGCATGTGCCTCCACTTCCCATGCCTATTGGTTTGCAGCCAGCAGCAGGGTAAAGATCTTCTTCGTGGCAGGTACAGAGGCCAATCTGGTCTTG
>NW_020956747.1:0-1946 GCF_003031625.1 Empidonax traillii | reverse complement strand
TGAATAGTAAAGTAGGACACTATATCCATAGTCGGTACTTAGGAAAATAAACAGATAAGTTACTATTACAATCTGCTCCAGCGTCTTCTGTTGATTGGTAAAGATTGCAGTGTTTTGTGGCTCAAGAGGTGACTTCTTTGTCCTGTGAAATTTGTAAAGGTTCTCTGAAAGACAAAGGCTGGTCAGTTAAAAGGTAAATAGATCATTTCTACAATTGTGGTGACTATTGTGGAACGAAACCAAACAGGTTAATAACTAAATTTTAGTTTGAAGCAGTCTGTGTGATTAGAAGCAGCCTCTGCTTGAGTAGCAAGCTGCAGTAAAAATGTTATTTTCTCTGTTCCCCCCAGCTTGTTTACCGCCTGTTCCAACTCCGGTGCAATCAAGGCACTCTGTAACAGTGTCTTTATTGCTCGGCAACACATTCTTTAAGATTCTGCATTAAAGCTACACCTAGTGCATTCCATGGTATTGAGATACAGTGAAAAGGTAATTTTAAAGATGTAATACATTTGGTGGAGGAAAAACCCCCCTCCGTGGGTTGGTTTGTGTACATGCAGTTACTTGAATGTCTTTTTGACTTAGGCAATGCTTCCCACAAACCCAACGAAAAAGTTGTAGGGTTACAGATTTTGTAAAGTAGGAGAAAAGTTTTTACTTTCTCTCCCCGTAGGACAGGGACAGAGGACAAGGGCGTCTTCTCTACCCCGCTGTTAAACTTCGAAAATTTTTCTGGCTGGAGTGATGAAGGCCTCTACTTGGTTACTAGGCAACTGATGATTCTCTTTGTATTATCTCTTAGACTTCATCTCTCTCCTTACAGAGGTAGAACTTTAGTCTCAAAAGCAGCTTTTTCTTTCCTCCTCTGCCCTTTTTACCAAAACTCTTTGGTGCAACAGGAAAACGTTTGATACAAAAATTCATTCAGCAATTTTTAAAGGTCTGTCTGCAAGATACAGGACAATACAAGGTGTTTCTTCCTCGGGTTCTGTTTGGGATCTCCCTGCCACCTGAGCAGCTGCCACGGCGACTGTCCAGGTTGGCGTTGTTCCAGCTTAACGACTCTCTCTGGCACTCCCGCCCCCGCCTCTTTTTCGGTCCTGTTTTTCTTTTACATGGGTATACCACGATTCCTGCAGCCCTTGCGGCACCAGAAGCCACCCCCCAATCACGGCCCTCCCCCGTACGCAACCACGGCAGATTCTGGCCGCGGGAAACCCGATCTGCGACCACCACTAATGCAGATCAACTCAATATCCCAAACCACTACTAGAACGACACCAAAAAGACCCGACCTTCCATGCATGGCCAAGGCTTCCCATACTACAAACCACTCTGCCAAGCCCAAAACCCGGACAGAATCCCTCCAAACCTCTGCTTTCCCTGCCTCCCCCACACGGAAGGACACAACTTGAGAAGTAAAATTAGCCCAGGGCTACTTCGATTAGCTCTGAGCAACCTCTCTTCAGCACTCCCCTCTGTACCAGGCACACAACGAGAGGTTTTTGCATTAAATCAAACTTTGCAGGCATAAAGAAGTTTAGAAAGCTAAGCAACAATCAATCACAAAATAACTCTCCCCTGCCAATGTGGCAACAATAATAACTAACTTTTTCTAAAATCTCAACTGCCACCAATAAGTAACTTGCAAGCAAATCAACTCCTGCCCTGCGCGTGGGGGGGGCTGTGCCCACGCAGTCAGGCCCAGGGCGCATTTTGTATAGGAGACGGGCACACACACACACACTATGTGACCCACAAAATGGCAGTTTATTACTCAAGAAGACAGCTTATATGCAGGGAAATACAGAAGGTTCTGGTGAAAGGGTGGGTTCTTGCCAGGGACAACGAATCCCATGGGGTTTTGATAAGGGGATTTAGAACGGTAGGTTAGGAGGATATGTTTATTCATTCAGGGGGAAGGGATAGCTAGGGGAAGAAGGGAA
>NW_020956746.1:55321-91737 GCF_003031625.1 Empidonax traillii | reverse complement strand
CCCCCCCCTCACCCTCCAGCGTGATCGCGTCCAGCTCCCTCTGCGGCTGCCGCTCTCCCGCCGCCTCGGGGGCCGCCGGGGCCGCCTCCTCGTGCATCTCGACGTCGGGGGGCGCGGGCGGGGGTCCCTCGGGGGGTGCCTTGGCCTTGTCGCCGCGGCGGCGGGGCCCGTCCTGCTTCATGGCGTGACACTGCACAACGGGCCGCCAGGCGCGGCCGGCCGAGCGCCGAGCGCCCCGCCGCGATCGGCTCCTCCCGCCCGCCGCTCGGGCCTTTCCGCCGCCGCTCGGGGAGTCCCGCCGAGCCCGCTCGGGAGGTTCCGTAAAGCCTTTCGGGTGTTTCCGGACGCCGCTCCTCGGCTCCTCCCGCCGCTCCCGCTCGGGAGGTTCCGTAAAGCTTTTCGGGTGTTTCCGCGCGGCTGTGCCCGCCCGCTTGGGGGCGCGGGCGCTGGGGAGAAGCGCGAGGTCCCGTGAGGGGCCGGGACCGGGATCGGGATCGGGATCCTGTGAGGGGTCCCATGAAGGACCAGGAATCCTGTGAGGGATCCCCTGAGGGGTCCCGTAAGGGGTCCTGTGAGGGACTGGGGCCGGTATCCTGTGAGGGGTCCCGTGAGGGACCGATCCTGTGAGGGATCCTGTGAGGGGTCCCGTGAGGGACGAGGGATCCTGTGAGAGATCCTGTGAGGGATCGGGACTGGGAATCCTGTGAGGGGTCCCGTGGGGGACCGGGGATCCTGTGGGAGGTCCTGCAAGGGGTCCCGTGAGGGGCCAGGACCAGGACCGGGGGTCCTGTGAGGGGTCCCGTGAGGGATCGGGACCAGGGATCCTGTGGGGGGTCCCGTGAGGAGCCAGGCTGGGATCGGGACTGGGAGAGGGAGGCCCAGCTAAGTGCCCTGTTTCTGTGACAGCCTCATTCCCAAGGTTGTCGGATGTGCTGTGGGACCCAAAACGCACGGAAAGAAAGAAGTTGCCTTCCAGAACACCAGGTTGCTCAGCAAGTAGCTCCTCTTTATTTATAAAGCGATTATCAGAGTATTTAAATTGTATCTGAAGCACTGCCTCGTGTCCCTGGAGCAGCCCAGGGGCGATGACAGTGCCGGGACCAGGGAAGGGGCGGTGAATCCCCTGGGATTGCCCCACCTTTGTGCCACCAGCAACTCATGGAGCCCCCCCGGGACCCACAGCAGGGACCAGGGTAAGTGGGTCATTGCAGGTCTTTTCCTTTGGCTTTTGTTTCCTCTGCATTTTTTTGTCCCTTTTCCCTTTGCATTCCCTTTCCCTTGGAGTTCCCTTGGCCTTCCCTTTCCTGTTCATTAACTGCAGAAGCAGCACTTTGACATCCAGCCTTTTGCATCCATAACGAAGTTTCCTGCCTTGAGTTTGCTTTTCCCAGCCAAAGCAGCCTTGAGCATTAACAAGGATGAAACTGGGGGAGAGAAGTAGCTCAGAGGTTTCCCAGTACCCTGGGCAGGGCCAGGCGCCTATTTGGGGCCACTGAGGAGGCAGAGGATGTACAGGGCCACGTACAGGGCAGCCATGACCTCAAAGGGATGTTCCATGGGCACAGCTGAACCATCTTCCTGGAGCTTCACTCTGCTCAGCTCCACCAGGGCCATGGTCAAGCGCTGATCCTCCCGCCGTGGGAAGGAGAGCAGCCTGGCGTCCACACGGAAAGGCTTCTCCAGCTCGTGCTCCAGGAGTTTTTCAACCTTCACAGCAACAACAAAAAAGGTGAATTGGTGTTTTAACAAGCTGTCAGATTGTGATGTCATCGTGGACATGATGCTTTATACCCCCTGTTACCCCTTCAAACGAACCAAGTGTGATGTGGGTACTCACCAGCTTCAGCTGCTGGGACACAATCTTCCTTTCCAAGGATTCCAGCAGCAGCAGCAGCTGATCGTCCAGTAGCTCTGCAGAATTAAACCAGCTCTGATCAAAAACCTGCCCCCGAGGTGTTTGAGACAGTGGGTGGGATGGGATGGGTGAGCAGGATGAGAAGGGTGATCATTTAGAGATGCAGCTTCCACTTGAGAGGGAAGAGGAGCAGGAGCAGGACAGGATGTTAGGACTGGGAGTCAGCTCTGCCTCAGTTTCCCCACTAAAGACCCAAAGCCTCACCAGCCAAGGCATCGAGGGTGTAGGTTATTCCCTCTGCTAGCTGACAACGATGATCTCTTGGAGAATTCTCTAAGGTGCTCAACAGGTCTTTTAAGTCTGGGCTTTCTGTTTTCAGCTCATAACCATCAATTTTCTCAAGAAATTCTTCCATCTGGGGAGACAAGGAAAAGAAAGGTCAGGATTTGAGGACAGAGGCTGCTGCTAGTCCAGAGCAGACAGATATGCTGAGTGAGGGAATTTTGGAGTGTTGTGGCACAGGTGCCTTGTGGGGCAAGAGGTGTTGATCATGGATGTCTCTGTGTTTGCAAATCCTGGCAGTGAGAGAACCTTTCCTTACCTTCTGGCTGAGCTCTTGAAAGAGGTTCCTGTCTCTCATCACAGCCGTGATGGTGTTTAGGAACATGACCAGCAGGTCAGACGACAGCTTGGAGAAAACCCCATAGTGTTGTACGACTTCTCTCACCACTTCTGAGGGACCTGAAAACCAGAAAGAATCCAAAGATGTCACTACTGAACTAGGAGTTCAGTGGCAGCCCTAAACTGAGAGTGTGACACACTGGTGTGAATATTTTGGAAGCAAGATGGAATTTGGGCAAGTATCATGTCTTTGGGAACACAACACTCTTGGGGGTTTGTTTTGTCCCGGGAGATTCCACCTCACCCAAACCAAGTAAAAGTTTCACAAGTGGAAGCAGAAGAATGCTTTGCTTACCATCACCTTCGTAACGTATAAGTCCAGCAGAACATACTTTGAAAAATCCCAGTCCTGCAACAGGATAAAAAGGACATTTATGGTGTTTTTCCCAGCCTTCCCACCCTCCCTGTTTTCTCCCTGGCTCTTTACTTCTAAACATGTGAAAGGACCAAACCAAACTCTGCTGTCTGTGCCATTTATCACCAGGAGCTCTGCAGCTCCCCAGACGTAGAGCTGAGAGTTCCAGGGTTCCTCTTGCCCTTCCCTACTGACCCCTCCCCAAACTGCTTCTTTCCCACACAGAGCCTTGACATTCCATGGGTTGTACAACCTTCCCCAGGTGGTTTCTGTCCCTCCCACTGCCTCCATCTCCTTGCCAATGAGCTGATGGTGGTTGTGGGGCTGAGTGATACTCGGGAAAATGTTCTTCCTCTTCCACACCATTTCCCAAATGGAGGAGTTGGCAATTTCTGGAAGTTACTTACTCCATTCTCCCTTGTTAATGTTCACCTGGATGGTCCTGAAGGCCAGGGTGCAGCTCTTGGGGATGACTATGCTTTGTCTGTTCTCTGTGATGCCCTGGTGGAGGAAAACAACCTGTTAGAGCACCTGGGTGCAGGTGTTGGGGAAGGACCAACACCTGAGCCTGGACAGAAAACAAACCTTTGCGGAGAACTTGGCGTAAATCTTGGCCAGGAACCTCCCATATCCCTTGGTGGACTCCCTGTAGACAGCCTCCTCTGAGGCTTCCAGGGTTTCATAAACCAAGAACAATTTGAGATTTGTCCTCTGGAGCTGTTGGATGAAGGAGTGCTCCATGTTGATTTTTCTAAAAGACAAAAAGGGTGGGAAGGGGCTGGAGCACAAGTCATTTGAGGAGCAGCTGTGAGAGCTGAAGGGGCTCAGCCTGGGGCAAAGGAGGCTCCAAGGGGACATTCTGGCTCCAAACCCCACCCAGCCCAGCCCAGTTAGGGGGAATTCGTTGTCTAAGGTCTCAGTCTTGGTTTTGTGCTCTTGAACACCCCCTGTGTGACCCGGCATGGCCTGGGCGGGGATGACCAGAGCCTGTGTGCTGCCTTTGCCCTGCCTTACCTTTTTTGTCTCAGGGCCTCCAGTGAGCCCATGGAAATGGTCTTGGTCTGAGGCTTGATGGAAAACTCCTGGGACACGGAGCCACCTCCTTGCAGCTCCACATTTGCAGGGTTGACACTGAGGCTGAGACACCCATCGACTTGGTCAGTGGTGACTTTGGTGAGAGTGAATTGACTGGAATGTGGACCTTCTCCCGAGGGAAAGAGGGACTCTGAAATGATTCCATGCATTTGCTTCAGCAGGATTGCACAGACCCAGCACTGTAAGTATTTCACCCACAGGATAGCTGAGCCATGGGACAGTTCAGCCATGACCCCAGTGACCCCAAAACATTATCTGTGGAATTTGTGAACTTCAGGTTCACATATCTGGACTTTACCTGTGTTTTTTCCATCATCTCCAGGCAGCAGCACATCGTCCAGTTTGAACCCTGTGCGCTGGTAGTAGGGACCTTGGTGGAACATGGTTTTTCTTTTTTCTTTTCCTACCAGAAGACAAGAGGGTCTGAAGTGCTCGTGGTCTACAATGCTCTCCACAGGGACCAGTTCTTTGTTTGGATCCATTTGACTTACAATGTATCTGGTGCATTTTTTAAACATCCTGCTGGGTGTGGGTGAAGTTTTGCAGCCAAGTGGATTTGTGCCTTGGGAAAGGGGCAAGCAAATTAAGCCAAATTACCTGAAATGAGTAACAAAATGTTACTGCAGTGATTAAGAATTTTTCTAAATCGTGACCTAAATACATCACACTATCTAAGGACACAACTTTCCGAGGGTTGTTTTAGGGAGCGTTTGGAGAGGAAGCAGCAGGAGCTGTGGGTTGTTTGGACTTTTCCCCCTTTGCTGATGAAGCCCAGTCATGGTGCAGACAGAGCCCAGCTTGCAGGCTCTGAGGGTGCAGATTCTGGGGGCAAATCTCCCCCAAAATATAAAGCAATCAGCCCAGCCCAGTCCAGCCCAGCCCCCTGCACACAGCCTGGAGCTCAGCTGCAGTTTAAGAGCCAGAAACAAATTCCGGTTTCCTGATGTAGCTTGTATTTCACGAAAAACAGTTTCAGTTTCTCTTTTCTGGTGTGTTGGGGGAGGGAAAGGCAGCGAATGCCTGACTGACTTGGGTCATAAGAGACTCTGGAGTCCATCGAGTTCCACCCCCTGCCATGGGCAGGGACACCTTGCACTGGCCCAGGTTGCTCCAAGCCCTGTCCAGCCTGGCCTTGGACACTTCCAGGGCTGGGGCAGCCACAGCTTCTCTGGGCAACCTGTGCCAGGGCCTGCCCACCCTCCCAGGGAGGAATTTCTTCCCAGTGCCCCATCGAACCCTGCTGGACTTGCAGGACTCATTGCCTTGGAAAGCACTTAACAGACGGCTTCCCTCAAGCCTCTGCCACACCCAAAGCTCTGGAATAAGGCCCTTGCCTGTTTGGTGGATGCCTCCTGTGGATCAGGAGCCTGGGGGCTGCTGAGGGGATGTGAGCCCTGCAGGGCAGCAGGACTGGGGAAGAGGTCTCTGCCTTCCCTTCTGCTCAGAGGGCCGGAAGCCTTTGCTAAATAAGGGAGCTGTGAGTTGGTTCAGGAAGCTGAAAGCAGCACAAACCCCAAGAGTAAAGTCCTTTCCCTTACCTTGTTAATTGGTAGGGGCTCCCTGAAGCAACCCCTGGGTTAGACCCAGTCCGTGCAGGAGGATCCCTGGCTGTTCACCCCAGCTTATCCCAACTTCCTCTCAGATGTGAGCGATTTCCTCTCCTCTTCACCATTGTTAACTCCAGTGAACTGTTGCTTAACTCTTCCTCTAAAGGGCTTTGGTGATTGGCCAGAGTCAGAATGTTGGAAACTTTTTACAAAGACTGTGAGTCACTTGAACTTCTATAGTTGGAGCAGATGAAACCCGCCCACCCCTCCAGGACCTGAGGGGAGCTGGGCCTGCAGGTGTTACGTCACATCTGTGTTTGGGGTGTGATGCTTTGGGACCCCTTTCTGCCTTTCGCTGCAGCACAGGATTCCTCGGGGCTGGAGTTCAGGTGGCAGATGGGAAGTAAAAAGCCAAGTGTGGTATCAGTGACTGGTTAGTGGCTGTGGGATCATAAATCGTACTTTGCAGACCTGGGCGGAAAATACATCCCTGTTAAGACATGGCCTGCAGATCTTGCCTCAGTCTGTGCCCTCTTTTGCAGCCTGAGTCGCGTGGACTGACGCTGATCCCTGCAGAGCCCTGACCATCTCGTCTAGGGAGGCCCTTCTGCCAGTGCATGGCAAAAGGTTTGCTTTAGTAATTCTTTTCCCCCCTGTCTCGTTGTCTCCATGGGGTAAGGGTGCATTAGGAAGAGGCAAAATGTGCCCTTATTTCTGTGACAGCCTCACTCCCAAGGTTGTCGGATGTGCTGTGGGACCCAAAACGCACGGAAGGAAAGAAGTTGCCTTCCAGAACACCAGGTTGCTCAGCAAGTAGCTCCTCTTTATTTGTAAAGCGATTATCAGAGTATTTAAATTGTACCTGAAGCACTGCCCCGTGTCCCTGGAGCAGCCCAGGGGCGATGGCAGCGCTGGGACCAGGGAAGGGGCGGTGAAACCCCTGGGATCCACCCCCCTTTGTGCCACCAGCAGCTCACGGAGCCCCCCGAGACCCACAGTAGGGACCAGGGTAAGTGGGTCACTGCAGGTCTTTTCCTTTGGCTTTTGTTTCCTTTGCATTTTTTTGTCCCTTTTCCCTTTGTGTTTCCTTTCCCTTTGCATTTCCTTTCCCTTTGCATTCCCTTTCCCTTGGCATTCCCTTGCCCTTCCCTTTCCTGTTCATTAATTGCAGAAGCAGCAGTGTTTTTAGGGAAGCAGGATTACGTGAGGCACAGCAGCCAGGTCTGTGGTTATTTGGGCTCGTGGATTTTCCAGTTGTCCCTCTGCTTTCAATGGGGAACAGCCAGAGAAATCTGGTGTTTGAGACAGTGGGTGGGATGGGAAGGGTGAGCAGGATGAGAAGGGTGATCATTTAGAGATGCAGCTTCCACTTGGGAAGGAAGAGGAGCAGGAGCAGGACAGGATGTTAGGACTAGGGAGTCAGCTCTGCCTCAGTTTCCCCACTACGACCCAAAGCCTCATCAGCCAAGGCATCGAGGGTGTAGGTTATTCCCTTTGCCAGCTGACAATGATGATCTCTTGGAGAATTCTTTAAGGTGCTCAACAGGTCTTTTAAGTCTGGGCTTTCTGTTTTCTGCTCATAACCATCAATTTTCTCAAGAAATCCTTCCATCTGGGGAGACAAGGAAAAGAAAGGTCAGGATCTGAGGGCAGAGGCTGCTGCTAGTCCAGAGCAGACAGATGTGCTGAGTGAGGGAATTTTGGAGTGTTGTGGCACAGGTGCCTTGTGGGGCAAGAGGTGTGATCGTGGATGTCTCTGTGTTTGCAAATCCTGGCAGTGAGAGAACCTTTCCTTACCTTCTGGCTGAGCTCTGGAAAGAGGTTCCTGTCTCTCATCACAGCTATGATGGTGTTTAGGAACATGACCAGCAGGTCAGACGACAGCTTGGAAAAAAACCTGTAGAATTTTATAACTCCTTTTTCCAGCTCGTCTGGGTTTGGTATTAGTAAATCAAAAGACGGGAAATCTGAAAACAGAAAGAGTCCAAAGATGTCACTACTGAACTAGGAGTTCAGTGGCAGCCCTAAACTGAGAGTGTGAATATTCACTGGTGTGAATATTTCGGAAGCAAGATGGAATTTGGTCAAGAATCATGTCTCAGGGAACAGGCAAACACATCGCTCTTGGGGGTTTGTTTTATCCTGGGAGATTCCATCTTGTTCAAACCAGGTAAAAACTGTGAAAGTGGAAGCAGAAAAATACTTTGCTTACCAACCATATGAACTCTAGGTATCTCAGAAACTTCTCTTCTAAAATGAACCAGATCTGCAACAGGATAAAAAGGACATTTATGGTGTTTTTCCCAGCCTTCCCACTGAAGGTCACCCTCCCTGTTTTCTCCCTGGCTCTTTACTTCTAAACATGTGAAAGGACCAAACCAAACTCTGCTGTCTGTGCCATTTATCACCAGGAGCTCTGCAGCTCCCCAGACGTAGAGCTGAGAGTTCCAGGGTCCCTCTTGCCCTTCCCTACTGACCCCTCCCCAAACTGCTGCTTTCCCACACAGAGCCTTGACATTCCATGGGTTGTACAACCTTCCCCAGGTGGGTTCTGTCCCTCCCACTGCCTCCATCTCCTTGCCAATGAGCTGATGGTGGTTGTGGGGCTGAGTGATACTCGGGAAAATGTTCTTCCTCTTCCACACCATTTCCCAAATGGAGGAGTTGGTAATTTCTGGAAGTTACTTACTCCATTCTCCCTTGTTAATGTTCACCTGGATGGTCCTGAAGGCCAGGGTGCAGCTCTTGGGGATGACTATGCTTTGTCTGTTCTCTCTGATGCCCTGGTGGAGGAAAACAACCTGTTAGAGCACCTGGATGCAGGTGTTGGGGAAGGACCAACACCTGAGCCTGGACAGAAACCAAACCTTTCCAGAGAGCTTGGCGTAAATCTTGGCCAGGAACCTCCCATATGCCTTGGTGGACTCCCTGTAGACAAACTCCTCTGAGGCTTCCAGGGTTTCATAAACCAAGAACAATTTGAGATTTGTCCTCTGGAGCTGTTGGATGAAGGAGTGCTCCATGTTGATTTTTCTAAAAGACAAAAAGGGTGGGAAGGGGCTGGAGCACAAGTCATTTGAGGAGCAGCTGAGAGAGCTGGGGGGGGCTCAGCCTGGGGCAAAGGAGGCTCTGAGGGGACATTCTGGCTCCAAACCCCACCCAGCCTGTCCTGGTTAAGGGGAATTTGTTGTCTAAGGCCTCAATCTTGTTTTATTGAACACCCCCTGTGTGACCTGGCATGGCTTGGGTGGGGATGACCAGAGCCTGTGTGCTGCCTTTGTCCTGCCTTACATTTTTTGTCTCAGGGCCTCCAGTGAGTCCATTGATATGGTCTTCTTCTGCATCTTGATGGAAAAGTCCTGGGACACGGAGCCACCTCCTTTCAGCTCCACATTTGCAGGGTCAACATTAACCTCGAGATTCCCATCGACTTCGTCAGCAGTGACCTTGGTGAGAGTGAAGTGATTGGAATCTGGACCATCTTCCGAGGGAAAGAGGGACTCTGAAATGATTCCATGCATTTGCTTCAGCAGGATTGCACAGACCCAGCACTGTGAGTATTTCACCCACAGGATAGCTGGGCCATGGGACAGTTCAGCCATGACCCCAGTGACCCCAAAACATTATCTGTGGAATTTGTGAACTTCAGGTTCACATATTTGTGTGATATTTGTGACATACCTGTGCTTTCGTTATCATCTTCAGGCAGCAGCACACTGCTCAGACTAAACCTTGTACACTGGAAGCAGGGACGTCCGTGGAATATGGTTTTTCGTTTTTTAATCAGAAGACAGGAGAGTCTGAAGTGCTCGTGGTCTACAATGCTCTCCACAGGGACCAGTTCTTTGTTTGGATCCATTTGACTTACAATGTATCTGGTGCATTTTTTAAACATCCTGCTGGGTGTGGGTGAAGTTTTGCAGCCACATGTATTTGTGCCTTGGGAAAGGGACAAGGCAAGTTAAGCCAAATTACCTGAAATGAGTAACAAAATGTTACTGCAGTGATTAAGAATTTTTCTAAATCATGACCTAAATACACCACACTATCCAAGGACACAACTTTCCGAGGGTTGTTTTAGGGAGCGTTTGGAGAGGAAGCAGCAGGAGCTGTGGGTTGTTTGGACTCGTCCCCCTTTGCTGATGAAGCCCAGTCATGGTGCAGACAGAGCCCAGCTTGCAGGCTCTGAGGGTGCAGATTCTGGGGGCAAATCTCCCCCAAAATATAAAGCGATCAGCCCAGCCCAGTCCAGCCCAGCCCCCTGCACACAGCCTGGTGCTCTGCAGGGGAGAGCTGGTGTTTGAGAGTCAGAAATTTGACGCAGCTTGTATTTCAGGAAAAATAGTTTCAGTTTCACTTTTCTGGTGTGTTGGGGGAGGGAAAGGCAGCGAATGCCTGACTGACTTGGGTCATAAGAGACTCTGAAGTCCATCGAGTCCCACCCCCTGCCATGGGCAGGGACACCTTGCACTGGCCCAGGTTGCTCCAAGCCCCATCCAGCCTGGCCTTGGACACTTCCAGGGCTGGGGCAGCCACAGCTTCTCTGGGCAACCTGTGCCAGGGCCTGCCCACCCTCCCAGGGAGAAATTTCTTCCCAATGCCCCATCGAACCCTGCTGTCTCTCAGGTTAAATCCATCTCCAAGACAAACAGTCCTGTGTGCCAAATTTTAGTAGCACTTGCAGGACTCATTGCCTTGGAAAGCACTTAACAGACAGCTTCCCCCAAGCCTCTGCCACACCCAAAGCTCTGGAATAAGGCACTTACCTATTTGGTGGATGCCTCCTGTGGATCAGGAGCCTGGGGGCTGCTGAGGGGATGTGAGCCCTGCAGGGCAGCAGGACTGGGGAAGAGGTCTCTGCCTTCCCTTCTGCTCAGAGGGCAGGAAGCCTCTGCTAAATAAGGGAGCTGTGAGTTGGCCCAGGAAGCTGAAAGCAGCACAGACCCAAAGAGTAAAGTCCTTTCCCTTACCTTGTTAACGGAGAGGAGGCTTCCTGAAGCAGCCCCTGCTGGGGCAGAAGCAGCGTTGGATCCCTGGGTGTTCACTGCAGCTTATCCGCTGTTGTTCTCAGCTGCAGAATCAGTGGGGGAATTTCCTCCTCGATGTTTCATTTTTACACAATAGCCACGGCATAACTCCTCCTCTGAAAGGCTGGAGGTTTGAGTCGAGTCTCTTAAAGGGGTCGTGTGTAACTCAGAACTTCTACAGTGCAGTGGGTTTGACCTTGCCTGGATTCCAAATGCTGACAGCTTCCACGTTCCCCTCTCCCCCTCCCTCTGCAACTCCACACAGGAGAGAAGTTAAAAAAACCCCAACAACCTGGGATAGTGGAAGGTGTCCCTGCCATTGGTAAGGGGTGGCACTGGATGATCTCTGAGGTCCCTTCCAACCCAAACCATTCCACGATTCATTTGCCATTCCTGTTTCACAGCAAAACCCCTCCACGTGAAAATTCCAGGCCTCAAACCACAAGTTTTTTACCTGAATACTTAACTTTATTAGTCTCTCTTAGAACACTGTACAAAGGAGTAATAAAAATATTCACACTTTATTTTAGAAAGTTCTCTACTTGAGACTCCTGTATCCACAGCAAAAAGAAGGGCTACTGGGAAAAAAAAAAACAAACAAAAAACAACAACCTAAAACTTTGTACAGAACATTCCTTTAAAAAAACCCTCCCAGTTAATTCAGCTCATTAAACCCATCCAGGGAGGATACAGATACACCAACACTCGCATGCTTAAAAGCTATTATAGGCAATGATAGAGCAACATAAGTTACAATGAGGAATATTAATGTGTTAACCCACTGCTGTCCCCTCCTCAAGGGCCAGTACCGAGCTGCTAAAAACAACCCAAAATTCAAACATAAAAATTACTCGGGAATGAAGTAGCCCTAGATCTTGTTTATTTTAAAGGCTTTTTCCTGCGAAGGTCTGGACTCTTTGCCACCCTGGTAGCCCTGTTAAATGAATCCCAAGGCGGGATCCCTAATTCTTGGAGCATCAGGCTGGGAGGACTTGCTGGTTTTCCGACTGTCCTGGAGCAGGGACTGCTGTATCCTGTGGGTACGTGCGTGGTGCTGACAGTGGCTTAGGAGGCTTTGCCCACTGCAAGGCTGCTGCCAGTTCCTGAGAAGGGTTCCAGGCTTTCAAAAGCTTTTCTCTTTCCTTGCAGAACCAAAGAGAAAAGCTGCTGAAGCACCTGCTGGCCAGGAATTGTTTCTCCATCGCAGGGTGGAGCCCACCTCGATCTCTCCAGGTGAGTTTTGTCCTGCTTATGATACAGGACAAGTTTAATAGGAAAATCCATCAGATTAGAATTCCATTTAAATGTGATCAGAATCCTGTTTAAATTCAGCAATGGTCACTGATCTCCTCCACGCCGGTACCTGGGGAAAACTCCCCTTTAAAAGGAGTTATCCACCTAAAATGTGGCTTCATCCCTGATCTGTCACGTCTAAGGACACGTCTGACAACCCCTCAGCCTGCCCATGCTGTCCTTTCACTTCAGACTCTCTCAGGTACCCCTAACAGTGGTGGTTTAATTACAATTAATTTATTGCTTTTCTATTTTTGATTAACCCTGATACCTACCCTTAAGTTGGGACCTTAAGGGAGATTCTACCAGGTTTGTAATTGTTCAAATACTTATTAGTCGTATGTAGACACTTTACATGACACAATATAACAACAAATCTTTCTTCAACTCACTTCTTTCCATATTTCTCCTGTTTCCATTTATGTTTCCCTTGATTGGACTGAGTCCAAGTTAACTGCACTTATTCCATGGAAAAATGATGCCTGTGTTGTGAAATGAGTGTCATTGTCACATAACCCCTGGGTAGGCTGTTTTAAATCATTCGTGTGCAGGAGAGAAATCACAAAACTTTACTTTTGCTGTTAGGTAAAGCCTTAATCATAAATTTCGGAGTTCAGGTTTTAAAACCTGCTTGTTTGAGAAGTTCATAACCCAGTTCTGCTTCACAGCTACATTTAATTTAACAAAACAAGAGTCAGATGTCCTCAGTGTCAGTGACCAGCACGAGTGCTCAGGCTCTCAGCTCTCGCAGTGCCTTCAGGGAAGGCTGTGGGAATTGCTGGTTCTCATCAGGAAGAGCTGATCCCTTCGATTTATAATTATTCTCAAATTATCAAACCTGCCTTAAAAAAAAAAAAAACAAACAAAGCCGTTTCTTCCCTTGTCATCTACCAAAACAATTCATTCTCTTCCCTCTGGAGATGGAAGTGGTGCCTGGGCAGACACTGGGAGTCTGTTCAGCACCACACAGTGTTTTGGGTACAGCCTCAGCCACCCCTGCCAGGACCTGCCCCCCGCAGGGATCCTGCTCATTTCTGTGCCATTTCCAAGCTGATTGATGCAATATCTCTATTTTGATAGCAATTATCATTGTCTAGTAGCTTAAAGAGCCGATTAGGGTAGAGAGTACCTTAACTAAAGCAGCAGTCCTCATGTCCTGGGGGTTACATTTAAGGTTTCACCTCCCCATCAGGGAAATTGCACGTCTGTCAACGCCCTGGGGTCTCCAGCCAGACTCTTTTTTTCTCTTTCTACCTTCTTGAAAACATCCTTTTCACTTCTATTTCCACTTTTCAAACATATTAGGGAGTCATCCTCCCTGCATTCCAGCCCTCTGAGGCACACTGAATGTTTTCCCTTCCCCATGGCAGTCCCATAGGAAGTGTGAGGGAGAGAAGTGAAGCAGCTTCCCCGAAATTATGCACAGAGTAACAGATTTCAGGTGCAAACCTGAAATTCCCCAATCCATGTCCTATGCTCAGACCATCCAACAACTCAACACTCTCCACCGTGGCCTCTAAAGCTGGAATTGCTACTGCAGGAACAAAAATAGCAGATTTAAAAGGTTTTATCCCATTGTCAGAAAGGTAAGACGATATAAGCACTAAGACAACAAAAATACAGGTTTTCATGGGGTCTCAGGGGAAGCGTGAGGGGAAACATCCCACCTGGAACACAACCCAAAAGAAAATGGGATTATTTTGAACAGGAAAAAGCTGTCTCAGCCAGGAAACCTGAATCTGTTGGAGGTGATAATTTGAGGGAAAAGGCTCGATTTTGTTCCTCTGTGAAATAATCTGTTATCAGTGACCCACTGAATCCCTCTGCTGGTCAATTCTGCTGCTGCTGCTGCTGCTCCTCACGCAGCCCCTGGGTGTGGAGCTGAAGGGAGAGACTTCTAGGTAAGCCAGAAATCCAACCCTCACCTCCCTTGAGTCCACGGACAACTGGAGAACTGGCAAATCCCAGTCACACGGACTTAACCAACGAGCTGGACTGAGGAGAAAAATTCCAATTAAAGTCAAGGATGGCTTTCTGCTTGATTAGAGCAATCAGCCCTCCACCTCATTTGGCCTGTACCTGTCCAGTGGGAGCCTCTCCCACACCTCTCCCTGTCCCAAGGAGCTCAGTGGCATTTGTTGTCAATCATTAAATCATCCACCCCCAGCCCTTGATCCAAATGCCCCCCGAGCCCCCCTGTGCTTAAAAACCAGCAGCGAGGTGGGGGGGAGAGGAGTTACCAGGACAGATTTGGGTATAAACTGAAAATAAGGAGCATGATTTGGGATCTATCCACCTCTTCCCTGGACCACATGGATGGTGCTGTAGGAAAGCGGAAGCTTTGTCAAACTGCAGGTTGTTTTTAGGAAAAGAACTTCCCTTCTCAGTGGCGTCAAAGACTGCAAAATAAAAATCTGTCGCTCTCTTCTCCCTCCCACTCCCCCCTGCCTAGAACTGCAACTCAGACCCCAAAACAATCCAGCCCTGGGGAAGTCTGGCTGTATCCCTTTGGATTTCCCCCACGTACTGCTCAAAGCACCACCCAGCTTCAGGAAGGGAAAGGTATTTTAAAGTGCATTTACCACAGCAATAGTACCAGCACTAAAAGCTTTTCCCCTCACCCCTGTCCTTGTTCATTCCATGTCTGGGACAGATGAGATTCCTCCCAGAATCCGTCCTCGTTGTACCTCCAGGTCTCAGTGGTTCTGCATCTATTGGTGACACCGGGATAAGAGAAATCCGGTGTCGCGTGTCCTGCTCCGCACTAAACTCTACTCTGGAGCTGGTTTGGATTTATTGGGCACGAGGATCCAGCATGCGGAATGTGTCTGTTGGGACCTGCGTTGGAACAGCCGCTCCGAAAATCACATCCCAGTCCGCGCGAGGGGGAGCAAACAGGGCTGGGGAGAAGGAATTCCCCCTTTCCCCACTCCTCCGCCGCCCGCTCCAGCCACGCCGCTCAGTACTTGTTGATTCCAAAGATCCGGACTCCGTGGAGCTGAGGCAGTTTGGGGATCAGCACGCTCATGAGGGAGATGGTGTTGATGATGAAGTGTATCCGGTCGTACTTGGTGTAAAAGCTGGTTAGAAAATACCTGGAAAAGAAGGGTGGGAACAGAGAGGGAGAGGTCAAACTGAGCTGCGGCATTCCACGTGTCTGTGTCCCGGGACAGAACACTGGTGGGTACTGGGACACGAGGCCGCTGGGCCACCCTGGAATACTCACAGGACGATGGGCATGATGGTGAGGAACTTGCGGGAGGCGGTGAACTGGACTCCGTAATCCATCTGCTCCCAGTGCGTCAGCAGCCGGGCCTTGCCCTGGTCCGGGGTCTCGAAGGGGGTTCCCTTCACGGTGTGCAGGAAGATGTACATGCTCTGCAGGACGCACAGCGTGAGTGAGGGCCCTGCATCCCAGAATCCCAGCCAGGGGAGCACACTCGGAGCGTGCAGCCCCTCGCCGTTCCACTAGAGGGATGTGGTGCTGCTGGAAAACCGGGAGCGGATTTGGAAGCAGGGGAAGGAGAGCCGGGAGAGGCCGGGGCAGCTCGGCTGCTCCACGTGGGGCCTCTCGCTGGGCTGCTGGGCGTGAGCCAAGGAGGTGGTGGCGAGATTACAGCCCTGGGATCTCTGGGATCGGGAGATTAGCGCCCGCCTGCCGTGGTGCGGCAGAAACCTCCGGAAAACGTGCTGGGACAGGGTCTGTCACCCCCCCGATTACCAAGGGGACACAAGTCACAGACAAACAGTGTCTGGCTGCATCACAGCTCCTAAGGACACACACTCCTGGCACTTCAATTCCTTTTTGTTCCCACGACCTAAAGCTGCCAGAGAAGGGGGATGAGGAGCCGGCCGCTCGACAGCCGAGCGCTGGGCGGCTCGAGTGTGGGGGTTTGTGGAGGTTTTATACCCAGAGCAGCTCCAGTTTGGGGGTCTGGGGTTGATTTTATCCCCCACTAGGAATAACTTCAGCATGAGGGTCCCCAGTCTGTGTAGGTTTTGCTTTTGGAAAATTCCTAGGCTGAGATGCTATTTAAAATTAAGGATACAGAATCAACTGCTGCATCTGTGAAGCGTTTTGTCCCCTGCGCCTGTGAGGACCTGTTTAGGGACCTGATCCTTAGAGAGGGGAATCGGTTCCTGGACTAACCTTTTACTTTAGGCAGAAAAACCTCTGGGGTTTGATCTTGTTTCCTTAACCCTGACGAGGCCAGTTCAGGTTTTACCAACTCAAGTGACACCCTGGCAGGGTCTGGGGCCTGTCCCAGACTCCTCCGGGGACACAAAGAAGGACTTGCCCTGAAGGCAAATAAATCCCCTCTGAGCAGCCTCACGAGGTGTTGCTGCCTCACCTGCACCTGGGCTGGATTTAAATCCATGACCCAGAGGCACCGGTGCAGGCTGAGGGCTGCAGGTTGAGCAACTCCCCCGGCACCTTTGGAAACAGGAAGGAGCCGGAGCCATTCCAACAGGGATCTCAGCAGGCTGCTCAGAGGCTCCCTGGGCCGCTCCGCGCCCCCTTACCAGGTTGTGGATGATGTTGGTGAGGGTCCAGACCACGGGCACGCTGAAGAAGGGGATGCTGAGCAGCACGACGTGCAGCAGCCCGATGCCCAGCACGTAGGACAGCCAGATGCCGCGGCTGTTCATGACGCGCGTGTTGGGGTTCACCTCGCTGTGCGCCGTCCCCACGTTCATCCTGCCCTCGTGTGCCACGGGAGCCCCTGCAAACACACACACACACACACACACAGAGCGAGGTCAGAGCGCGGCCCCAAAGCTCTCTGAGCAGCGGCTGCTTGTCAGGCAAACCCCAAATCTGCCGCCTGCAATAAAAATCCCACGGCAGCTCCCTCCTCTGCCCCTCGCCACTGCCGCTCCCAGAGCTGACGTCGTCGCCGCCGAATCCGGGAGTGGTTCAGATTTGGGAATAATGTGTGGGAAGCCCGGCTGTGACAGAAGCTGCTTGTGATTTGAGACGTTTTCCCGCAGCCAAGGTGTCGAGGTTCGATCCCACGTTTGCCTGACAGAGACTTAAACCAGTATTTTAAAGCACGTCTCAATCCTCGTCACGGTGTTAATCATGGAAACACGAGGCACAGGAAGCTTCCTGCCTGTTTATGGAGTCAGCAGGGCCTTAAACTTGGGGAGAGAACACAGTTATTTGCTGAGGAAAGGCTCTTATCAAAAGATCTCCTTATTAATTTAACTAAATTAACAGGGTTCTGCACAGCCCCGGAGGTTTGCTGGACTCCCGCTCTGCCTCACTTGCTTTGCCTTTGGATTTAAGACTTACAGAGAGGGGAAAAAAGAGGAACAAAACAATTTCCCCCCAGGGAAGGAATGAGATTCTTCTGGAGGAATGTAAAAAGGGAGAGATAACAGGGCAAAGTGCCTTGGGAGGATATTTCAGGAGGAAGAGCTGTGGAGGAGGTGGCTCTTCCCCTACCTGGAAAGAACAGCTGCCATGTAGGAGGAGCACAGAGATGGTTTTCTGGACAATGCCAGGAAGGAGAGGAAGCAAGAGAGTGTCACCCTTTAGGAGCAAGTCCTTGGAGTGGTGTCCCACAGACAGTGAAGGCGTTGAGTGGGCTTTTGGACTGACAGTGCCGGTGGCAGCAGGTATCCATCAGCTCCCAAGGCTGGCTGGGAGCAGCACAGCTCTGGTTTACTGGTTTCCTGGGATTACAGGGAACAGCACAAACTAAACCCACTGTAAAGCTGAAAGTCTTCACACCGAGATCAGGGAAATTCTCGTGTAAAATCATCTCTGTGTGTCCCATGGAAGCGGAGTTTGATGGGATGATCCCTCCTTGGATCCGGGACCCCACGGCGAGGGCCGTTTCCTGCCGTCTGGCCTGGTGGCTCTGCCGTTGGTTCCCACAGCTGGGAGTTGTGTTGCTCTCTGGGGCTAAGCCAGCTCCAACACCACACTCTCCTCACTGCCAGCTGTTCCCACCTCCCTCCTGGAGCACCAGGCCTGGCTTGCCTCAGGAGCTGGCCCAGGGCTGGGGCTCAGAGCCAAGCTCCACTCCACAGCTCCTGGGATGCTCCACGCAACTTCCAAACCTCCTCCAAGCGCACAGGAGGCCGCTGCTGCAGATCCTCACGTCCCTCTGTGAGGGGGCTCATCTCTGGGGAGGGATTTTGTTCCCAGGGAAGAGGTTGCAGCTCTGCAGGGTGCTCGTTTCCTTGCTGCTCATCTCCTGGAAAACTGGTTTGGGGATATTCCTGACAACAGCCCGGAGTGTGGTCTGGAAGCAAGGCTGGGAGCCAGAGCTCAGCACTTCACCCCTGGCATGGGGAACAGCTCCCAGCCTGAACCTGCTGCAATCCCCAAGGGGCTCTCAGAAGGAAAACTGGGGGTTGTGGTAAAGCATAAATGAGTCAAAAAGACTCAGATTGTTACAACAACAACGAAAAGCAAAACACCCCGTGGAATGTGTAAACAGGAGTGCTGAGTGCCAGACATGGGAAACAGTTCTCCTGGATGTTGGGAGAACACTGTCCAGTCCTGGGAGGAGCTGGAGAGCATCCAGAGAGAGCAGAGAGAACGAGCAGAGGTGTAGGAAAAACATGACCTGCAAGGACAGCTGGAAGGAAACGGGTTTGTTTAGTCTGGAGGAGGCTGGAGAGAGGCGTGAGGAACAGTCCGACTCTCCACTAAGAGCTGTGCCTGTGGGATTCCAGCTGTGCCTGTGGGATTCCAGCTGTGCAGCAGCAGGAACCACAGCCACACGGCTGGGGCCTGGAGTGACACGGAGGTGCAGGAGGAGGGACGCTGGAGGGGACTGCCCATGAAAAGGGGTTGTGTGATCTCAATGGAGGCCTTAAAATCTACTTTCATCAAGGGTTAGAAACCTCAGATTCCTCCTTGGTTGCCCAGGAGCCTCTCCTGAAGCAATGCCTTTATTTCCAACCATTAGTGTAACTTCCAAAAACTAAGGACCAAATTGGACTTGGTCCCTTCTGCCAACGAGGGCAGTTGCAGACCCACAGCGGGGTGGGAAGGGCCCAACTTGGAAGCTGTGTGTGAATAATTCCTCTCTTCCTGCCTCAGCTTCCCTTCCTCGTAAAATGAAGGAATACAGGGGTGGAATGCTGGAACACAGGAGAGGTGAACTCATCCTTGCAGGAGATAAGGAGATGCCAAGCATTCAGTGCTCCATGAGGGCGATTCCGTGTCTCCAACTCTGCCCTTCCCCACCTTAAACATTTCACCTGCAGATCTTTCCAGCTCTGCCCTGGGCTGTGCAGCCCTTGCCCCAGTTCTCCCAAATTTCGGATTGCACAAGCCTGGCTGAGGGCACATGAGCTCCCAGAGCTCCCTCCCTACCCCCATCCCTCATCCCATGTTTGCTTTCTGTTTCCACAGCAGGATTTGTTCACCTGCAGGAAAACAAGGCACAGCCCCCCATGGGAAGGACTCCAGCCCCTCCTTCCCGGAGCAGCTGCTGCCAGGCTCTGCTTTCCCACTCTTTTTTGGGACAGAAAAGCCTGACTGTTGCACCAGGCAGAGGGTGAAGGTCGGGGCTGTGCTGACATTGGACAGTGGCCATCCAAGGAGGGGAAAAGTCGGAGCTGTGGCCAGTGGCAAAGGGCACAGCGCGATGCCAGAGCCGAGCCCTCCCTCCGCTCCGTCTTTCCCGTGTCCTGCTCCCTGTCCAGGTGCAGCTCCTACCCCACCTTTGCCCCCAGAGGAGTGTGACCACCGTATGTTCCCATTCCCTTGCTTAACACTCAGACTTAATGATCTTAAAGGCCCTTTCCAACCCAAATAAACGATCCCATGACTCGGCAGGGGTGTCACCCTTCCCCAGGGATTGCAGGATCACGTTCTGATCCTGGCACTCCACTGTAGGACCTTCACCTGGGCTGGAGAGGGAAGGAGGGCTCAGCTCTTGATCTCCCCAGTGTTCCCAGGCTGCTGGTGGGGATGATCCCACGGATCAGATCCTGATCTCTGGCAGCAACAGCAATCCCCATCTCCCCAGCAAATCCTTTAAACCCTACTTTGCTGATGGCATCGGAGTTTGAACCAGAGGGCACTGGTGAACTGGGCTGTGCTGGGAGGCAGCTGCTGACTGGGATTGGGAACTCAACACCCCGGAGCCGTGTTGGACTCGTCTGAGCCCCAGCGCTGCCCGGAGCTTCCTCGGAATCCGGGGCTGGCAGAGCCCGGGGCGGGGGGACACACGGACGAGGACACGGATGAGCCGCCCCGACCGAGGGAGAGGGCTCTGCCCGTCTCAGCCTGTTCTCCCGGATTTAACGGGGAATCCCGGACCCGCAGGGAAGGCCGAGGCTGGGCTCCTCCTGGTCCCGGACTCCTCTTCCCTCCCCGTTTCCCCAGGCCGGGCCGGTGCCCCGGGGGGGGCTGCGGCAGGACCCGCTCGGGGCCGGGCCGTGCACAGCGCGACCCCCGCCGGGGGGACCCCCCACTCTCCCAGCTCCCTCCCAGCACCCGTTTCTCTCTTTCGGGGTGTTTTCCTCCCGGGCCGGGCCCACGCGAGGCACTTCCCCACGGCCCCGCCGCGGGGCTCGGCCCCCCCCCCCCCCCCCCCACGGCCCGCAGGGAGGGCTGAGCCCCCGGCCCGCGCCCCCGGCCCGCACTCACCGCTCCCGCACGGCCCGGCCCGGCTCGGCTCGGCGGGGCCGGCGCTCGCTCCGCCGCTCTCCCGCTGCGCTCCCGGTGCGCTCCCGGCGGCCCCTCGGCCCGCCCCGCCGCGGCACGCCGGGAGCTGTAGTCCGGCAGCGCCGGCAGAGGCGGGGCCGCCGCGGGAACCGGCGGGAGCGGCGCCGGGAGAGCGGCTGGAGGGGCAGCACCGGACGTGGAGCCCCAGACCCGGCTGGGTGCCCGGGGAGGGTGGGCAAACACCCCCTCAAACAAAGGGTAGGGGGGGCACCGGAGCAGCTTCCTCCAGCCACGCTGGAGCAGCTGTGGCTGCCCCATCCCTGGGAGTGCTCGAGGCCTGGTTGGACGAGGCTCGGAGCAACCTGGGATAGTGGAAGGTGTCGCTGCCCATGGCAGGGGGTTGGAACTCAATGATCTTTAGGGTCCCTTCCCACCTAAACCGCTCTGATTCCGTGACTCCATGAAAATCCCGGCAGCGGTGCTGTGCAGGCCGGCAGCGCTGCAGGACACCCGACCAAGGTCGGGGCTGGGAGCGAGCGCAGGATTCCAGCGCTGGAGCGCGGGGGGGAGACCATCTGGCCCCGCTTTTGTTTGCACAACCATCAGAGCTCGTCGCGTTGGGCTGGCACGGCCCGCTGGGGCCTCAGCCATCTGTGCAGGGCTCTGTGTGTGCCGGCTCTGCCAGCACCGGGGCCACTGCAGGCTGCAAATCCCCTGCCCGGAGCCGCGCTGGGGTCCCAGGCCGAGCCCTCAAGCTGAGCCCTGGCAGTGGAGGCTGCCCACCCTGCACATATGGCTCTGCTCGTGCCACTCAGAGCCCCCCCAGCCGCACAGCCAGCTCTCGGCATGGCGAGGGCACGGAGACCCTGCCAGCTGCCAGGGCCGGGGCTGCCGCGGTGTCACACCCTGGCACCGCGCTGCCAGCAGGGCACGAGGTCACTTCCCAGAGCCAGGGCTTGGCAGCGTCTGCTTCCAGAGGCCTTTGGGCACGGAGGGACACACACACGTGGGTGAAGCAGATGAAGGGCCAGTGGTGGGTGTGGTGGCTGCCACCCTGGAGAGGCCTCTCCCTGCCCGGCTCCTCCGGGGTGTCCTCATGGCAGGGCACGGTGTGGGGATTGCCGGCGTGCAGAGGCAGGGGATCCCACGGGATCCGGCCCTGCTTTGCAGGAGATCCACGCACGCACAGCAGGCTCTATTTTTATCCCACTCCTGCCTGACTGAGCAGCTCCCTGCGCGGTGACATCTAATTTAGCAGCTTCCCCGCACCCCGCTGGCTCCGCACGTGAGGGGGAAGCACAATGCAGCAGCTATTTTTAAACGCCCATAAATATTCATCCCTCTCCGTGATGCAGCAGCCGCTGCTGCCGGTGTGAGCTCAGGGGGGACCCGCTCCCCGGGCTCCCCACACCGCGTCCACCTGCCCAGGGAACGCTGGCACCGGGGGCAGGGGGTTCCCAGGGGTATCTGATCCCACCCGCTCACCGGCAGCTACACCCACATTCCCCTTGAGCTCGGGGGGGCTGTTCCCGTGTGGATTCCCAGGCCTTGCTCGTTCGCTCCCGGTGCCGGGCCGTGCTCAGCTCCCGCTCTCCCGGCTGCTGGTCCCGCTTCCCGGTCGATGTTGGTTATATTTAGCTCCATGGTGGCAGCGAGGAGCCGGTTCTGGCTATTTTTAGCCATCCTGCAGTGGGGAGGGTCCGTGTGGGTCGTGCTGCACTGCAGGATTTGGGCTGGTGGGTGCCGTGTCCTCCACGTGGGACCCCTCCGCGTGGAGCTGCTCCTGCTCCTGGGTGTGACCTGCAGCTGGAGTCACCCCCTCCTTTTCTGAGTCCCAGCTCAAGCCCCCCGACCCCTGCCTGTCCCCTCAGCCCTGTCCTATGGTCATGTCTGTTCACTGGAGCTGCCCCTGTGCTGCCACATCGCAGCACGGCTCCCGGTGGCACTGGGAATGGTGACAGGCAGCACGGGGCTGCTCTGCTCCCCAGTGGAACGGGGAGCTGCCAGCGAAGTGCCTGAGAGCACCGACCGTGGTTGCCGACTGCTGCCTGCCAGGCTTCAGCAGTGCCCCGGGACAGCCTTGCCCGGCGAGCCCGGCACCGCTCCAGCGTTGGGTTTGGCTCCGGTCGTGGAATCATCATAACGACCTCCAAGATCATCGACTCCAACCCTAACCCGGCACTGTCACCTTCACCACTAACCCGTGACCTCAGATGCCACATCCACACGTTTTCTGAACGGTTCCAGGGTCGCAGCCCCCGCGATGGCCCTGGCGGAGGGCGGGGGGCTCTGGGGATCATCTGCCCGCGGCCGTGTCTGGCTGCCGTCAGGTTCCCTTTCCCTAATTGAGCCGAGATCCAGGCCAGGCGCTTCCTAACCGGTTTATCCTCCCGAAGCAGCGGGAGAACGTCACTGTTCGGGGCCGGGGCAGCGGCAGCCGCGTCCCGGCCGGCGGCCCCGGGGCCCGGTAACGGCGGCCGCTCTCCATGGTCCTGAGCCGGCCCCGCCGGTGCCCCGGGGCGGCGGGACCACGAGCCCCGGCCCAGCCCAGCGAGTCCCGGCCCGGGCAGCCCAGGGCTGGCCTGGGGACCCGCTCCGGCCCCCCCGGCTCTCGCCCCCCCCCCCGGTGCCGCCGCCACAGGTCGGGTTTCCCCGAGTAAGCGATGCCGGTGCCGGGCGGGGGCGGGGGAGGCACCGTGACCCCGCCGGGGTTGGAGTGGGGGGTCCTGCTCCCTCTGAGGAACTGGGGAGGGGGCGAGAAGGTCCCGGGGGCAGCGAGGGCAGAGTCGGGGGGCGCCGAACGCCCGGAGGGGGGGTCGGTCGGGGTCGAGGGGTCTCCCGCCGGAGTTCGCGGGGACGCGGCGGGGCGGGGGGGCGTGGAACACCCCGAGAGCTTCTGACACCGACTGCCCCGGGATCCGGGGTCCTGGCAGCTCCTCGCCGGGTCTCCCGGTATGTTCCCCGCCCCTCCCTGTCTAGGGACCCGGGGCAGCGCTTCTCCCGCGGGGCGAGGAACTGTGAAGGCTCCGGGCTCGGGGCCGGGGGTGCTCGGCGCTGTACGGCCCCCCCGGCGGGGCGGGCCGGGGGCGGGGAGCCCCGGGGAGGCCCGGGCAGAGGATCCCGCCCACCGGCCCCGCCGCCGCCGCCGGCTCCGGGCCCGCCGCGCTGCGCGGGGCGCGGCCGCTCCGGCCCGGGGCGCGGGGCCGCTCCGCCGCCGGGGCTGCACAGGCAGGTGAGTCCGCACCGGGACCCCCGGCGGGGCGGGAGGCGGCGCGGGGGGGGCGGCAGCGCCGCGCCGAGCGGAGCTTCCCCCGGGGAAACACCGGGGCTTCCCTCGCCCGCGACGCCCCCGGGCCGGGGGGATCCCCGGGCATCCCCAGGCGCACGGCGGGTCCCGGAGCCAGCACCGCCCCCGGTACCTCATCCTCCCTCCCCGAGGCTGGCGGCGACCCCCGGGGTCGGGCTGGGGACCCCCACGCCCTGCTGCGGGCTGGGGACCCCGCGGTGGGGCAGGGGCTGGCAGCGCCCGTCTGCGCTGCGGTGCCTGGTTCGTATCCCACCCGCGGGGTGCCCCCGTCCCTTGGATGATGCAGCTCCATCCCGGGCACCAGGTCCTGGCTTAGTCCGGCGGTTCCCGGGCAGCGGGACGGGGGTCCCGGGGGGCTGCGATTGTCCCGTGTTTGCCTCCGGCAGAGCTGGGGGGCTGCTGCAGTGTGGGGCTGTGGGGTCCCGGTGCCCCTGGGGTGCTCTGAGCGCTGGTACCCTCTCAGGACCCCCGCGGGTCCGTCAGCGCAGGGGTCGGCTCTGCACAGATGTGACCTTGGGGTGTTTCAGCACGGCCGGGCTGGGTGACAGTGCCCAGAGCTCGGGGTGCTGTGCTTTGGGGGCCACCCTGGGGTGGGCACCTCTATCCCCCACCGGGGAGCCCCAGTCAACACCCCGAGACGGGTTTGCCGGTGTTGGGGCGCTCCGGGGAGCGGGGGGAGGTGGGACCTGCAGCAGCTTTGCCCAGGAGGTGCCTGGTGGCACAGCAAGGGGCTCCCGCAGCACTGAGCTGCCTGAGCGGGTGCCACAGGCGGTGTCTTTGACTGTGGGATGGCGGGAGAGCACCTGGATCCTCCCTCCGGGGCTCCACCGGCACAGGGACGGGCTGGGGCCCCTGGACGTGGTGGGAGCCAGGGCTGGGAGAGCCGGGCAGCGCTCGGAGCCCTCGGACACGGCCCTTATCTGCTGCCACCACCCTGGGAACTCACTGCACGCTCAGCTCCAGTGAATTTCCTTTTTCTGTTTTTGTTTCTTTCCTGCTGACGTTTTTCCCCTCCGGAATCAGGGGCTGTGTGGGGCCCACGGTTACAGGGTGGTGTGGGCAGCCCGACCCCACTGCAGCGGGCAGGGGACAGAGGCACCCGGCACCCACCCGTGCCAGTCCCCTCGAAAGGAGAGAACCCGGCGCGTGTCCTCCTGTGCCCGGGCTCTGCCGGGGAGCGGAGCCGGGAGCGGGAACCTGCTGAGCCGCTGCCCGCACATGTTTTCCACGGCATTCCCCGGGGGCTGCCGGCAGCGGCCGCTCGCCCGGAGCCAGGGCTCTCGCTGGTTCGTCCTCCGGCCGCCGCAGGATGGATCGGCCTCCTGCGAGCAGCGATCGCAGCGCCGTGACCTTGGCAGGGCGGGAGCACATCCCCGCCTCTGGCTTAGCCCGAGCGTCTCCGGTTGTTACAGCCCAGCTGCCGGCGCAGGAGACGTGCTCAGCCCCCGGGGCCCGATCCTGCCTCGCGGGAGCCCCGGGCGAGGTGCTGGCCGGGGATGAGGGGATGTGTGAGCCGTGTCCCAGTCCCCATCCCCGTCCCGGTCCCCTGGCCAGGCTCAGGTGCAGTAACCACAGCCAGCATAGGGATGGTTCTGCCCCCGTCCCCCTTGGCCTGACGCTGTCCCCTTGCTGTCCCCTCTCAGATGTGCCGAGCCCCCTGGGGATGTGAGGAAAGCAAAGGCAGCACAGCACGATGCCTACGGCACAGCGGGTCCTCCTCTGCCCGGTCACTATGGAGCTGCTCCTGCAGAGCCCCCTCCTCCTCCTCCTCCTCCTCCTGGGCTGCTTCCTCCACCCTGCCACCGCCTTCCCCAAGGGCTGCTACCCCTCGGAGGAGGAGGGGCTGAAGACCTTCCGCTGCAGCAACGCTCGGCTGACCGAGGTCCCCAGAGACATCCCCAACGACACCAACAAGCTCTACCTGGACTCCAACCGCATCCCCTTCCTGCCCCGCGATGCCTTCCGGGACCTGCCCCTGCTGCTGGAGCTGGATCTGTCCCACAACGCCATCGCCAGCGTGGAGAGCGGGGCTTTCCGGGGCCTGGCAGAGCACCTGCGCTCCCTGGACTTGTCTTCCAACAGGCTGGTGTCGGTCAGCAAAGACGCCTTCAGCAACCTGAAGGCCAAGGTGAACCTGTCCAACAACCCGTGGCTGTGCGACTGCCGGCTGCAGGAGCTGGTCCGCACCGTGGAGCTGGTGGCCGGCTCCTCGGGCGGCATCGTCTGCGACTCCTCGGCGCAGGAGGAGCACGTGGGCAAAGCCTTCCTGCAGGTCATCGCTGACACGGACCTGTGCAACGTGTACAAGAAGACCACGGACATCGCCATGCTGGTCACCATGTTCGGCTGGTTCGCCATGGTGATCTCCTACCTGGTGTACTACGTGCGGCAGAACCAGGAGGACGCCCGGAGGCACCTGGAGTATCTCAAGTCGCTGCCCAGCAAGCAGCGGCGCTCGGAGGAGTCGTCCACCATCAGCACTGTGGTGTGAGCACCGTCCACCATCAGCACTGTGGTGTGAGCACCGGCACCCTGCGGGACATGGGGACGCACAGGGATGGGAACAGCCACTCCGGGGGCTCCTCATGCTGCAGGAGGTGTCACAGCCACCCACAGAGACACTCGTGGGTTTGCCCCGTTCTCCTCCTGGCAGCGGGAGTCGCTGCCGGTGAGTCCCTGGCTGTGGTGGCTGTGGCCAGGGATGGATATCAACAATGAGCACAGAGCATCCACAGCGTCCTCCCATGTTATGGAGGACCTGGAGCATCCCCCTGGCACGTGGCCGTGGCTCTGACCGACCTGGACGTTCGGACTTCATGTAAAACTTTTACATTTCCTTCGCAGAGATCCCCTGGGGCATTAACGGAATCGGTGTTTCCATCCCTCAGGGGATGGCCTGGGCCTGGCTCCCTGCTGGGAGGGCAGTGGGAAGGAGCAGGAGGGGCTGGGAGGGCAGTGCCCTGCTGGGTCACCGACCCTGGGGGGTCACAGGCTGTGGCTGCAGCCAGTGGGACCAAAGGATGGGACAGGAACTGGGGACACCCCGGCTGGGAGAGGCCAGAGGCAGCTCCAGCTCTCGTGTGGGTTGTTCCACTTCATCTCCCATTTTGGCTCCTGTTGCTCCCTGCTCCCTTCCCAGCACCCCCAGGCCAGGTGGGGCGAGGGGCGTGGGGGTCCCCACTCAGAGATGGGGTCACTGGTGGGCAAACCCAGAGCCTTCCCCCTTGGAATGTGGGGAATGAGAACCAAATGGGGAATGAGCTCCCCAGGGCAGAGCCCTCTGGGGCCACCAAGGGGTGTGGGTGCTGAGGGAGGGGAACTGAGGGGTCCAGGCAGTGGGTCCAGCCCTGCTGGGATATCGGGGGGAGTGAGTTTCCCCTCTCTGCTCCCCGGGGACCACATGGGTGGGTGTTTGCAGCACCCTCACCCCCTGCTCCCCTCGGCTGCCGGAGGGGAGCTCCCACCTCACAAGCTGCCGACCGGTCACTGTGATGGGAAGTGGGATGGAAGGAGCTGCTGCGGCTCCTCCGCCCTCTCCCCACTCCCACACCACTGGCAGGTGCCTGAATCTCCCCTAAAAATGCTCCAGAGTCCCTTCTGGACACTTCCAGTATTGGGCTGCAGGTTCTCTGTGGCAGTGGTGGAGGCAAGGCTGGGCACAGGGCTGGCACAGGAGGGGGTCAGTGCCAGCCTTTAGGTGTGCAGGGTCCAAGTGGCGACTCAGAGCAAAGCCAGAGCAGACCAGGACTCTTCCACCCCTGTCTCTGGCCCCTGGGAGAGCTGGTTTTTGCTGGTTTTGGCCTTTTTTTAAACCAACTGAAGATAATTTGCCTTAATTCACCAAGAGCACCAACCAAAGCTGCTTGAACCTCCTCTGTACCGGGCCAGACCTGGCCCAGCCTCAGCCCCTGGTGCGGGCAGCGTGTTTCGGCACAGGCAGGGCTCCGGCCCCAGCCCCTGCCCGTCCTCCCAGTGCCATGGGGAGCCGTGGGACGGAGCCGGCCGGGAGCAGCGCCCGCACCCTTCCACAAGTGCCTGATTCCAGCGCAGACCAGCAGCTCTGCAACGCACAAACACCTCGGGCCCAGCTCCCATCCGGGCATCCCCTCAGCCCCACAGCAGCTCCTTCTGCCACCGGCTGTGGACGAAAGGGGCTGGGGGTGACCCCTTCGAGGCCCCCCAGGCTGCTCCCCCTGGGTGGTGTGGGGGCCACCGGGACTATCTGACCCATCTGCGTTTGGTTTAAGGGACCTTTTACATTCTCACTTTCTACGACAATAAATCGGCTGCTCCTTTGGCTCGTGCTGGTGTGTCTGTGTCTGTGGGTCACCGGGCCCCCGTGACGCCGCGCAGGAAGGACGGAGGTGCCGGTGACAGCCGATGTCCTGCCGGGCTGGCGCTGGCAGAAACAGGACACCCGGTGCCCGTGGTAACTCTGCCCCAGCCTTCAGTAATGAACACCCTGTGCTCGGCTCAGGTCGCTGGCACAGCGCCGGGCCCAGCGCCACCCAGGATCCATGGGGTTGTTTCCCAGGGCCCCGCTCCGCTCCCTGCCCTCCTGTCCTCACTGGAGCAGAGCACAGGGGCAGGACCATGACAACCAGGAGAGATAAGCCCTTCCCAACACCACAGTCCCACCAGAACATCCTCTCCGGTCACAGCCCCGTCCCGGTTTGCTGGTGTCTCTCCCCGTGTGATCCACGCTGTGGAAGGTGGAAGCCAGGCCCTAACGCAGAGTGACAGCTCCCGCTCACGGGACATTAACCCTGTTTGTCACTCGCTGTCTCCAGACGCAGACTCCGGGCTCTGGAGCAGATGGCTCCTGTCCCCTGCTCCAGTCCCTCCCTGGGGACCCTCCTCCCGCGGCTCCGGGAGCAGCTGGGGAGGGCTGGGGGACACGCAGGACATGTGGCCCCGGCTGCCACCTCATCTCCCTGGAGCACTGCCGGTGTCCCCCCGCGGGGCTGGATGACACCAAGTGCTCCAGGGCCGGCCCTGCTCCGGCGCCTGATAATTCCCAGATCCTGCCTGTGGAATTACTCGGATGGAAACCATGGGGCTCGTTACAGCCCACGCTGACGAGCACAGAGGAAAGGAGGTGCATTCCAGGAGTCTGGCTGGTTGTGGAACAGCTGCTGGTCCATGTGGGTGTATGGGGGATAAAATATATAAGAAACCTCACAGAAGTCTGCAGCAAGCTTTGGGAAAGTAACTCGGCCTGGGAGGGATGGAATTGTCCTGGATTTAGACTGTCAGTACTGTCAGATACTTAATCAGGTGTGGCAAGAAATGAGGAAGAACTGAAAACTGGGATTAGAGGGATATTTTCAGGTGCCTGGGGCTGAGCCCGGGTGTTGGGAGATCTTGGGGTGGGGGGAGTGTGGGGCTGAAGCCTGACAGAGGCTCAAATCCCAAGGAGGGATTTTTCTCATCCCCCTCTTTCCAACAGAAAGGTCCTGTGGGTCAGATCCTGCCGGGAGCGGGAGCCAGTGCTCGGCATCGGTGGATGTGAGGGGCTCACATTCAAAACACTCCTCCTTCAGCCAGGAATTAGAATCATCCCCTTTAATCCCCCTCTCCGGGTAACTCGTTCCGTGATGGGGATTTATCCGCAGGGATCAGCAGCAGGAGCATTAGCGGCCTGACCTCCTTCCTCGGCGTTCCCGCGCCGGTAAATCTCCGTTATTAACTTCCAAGGAGCTCTGCCCGCCCGCTCCCTGCTCTCCTCTCCGGGATGGAGGGAAATGTGTCACTGGGGCAAGAGCTGCGACCCGAATCCTCCTGCTGGGGATGGCTCTTTGCCTGCCTGGCCCTGAAATCCCTGGGAATACAGGGATAGAGTGATGCTCCTGGGAAGCCTCCGGGATATCCAGCACCCTGCCCACGGATTTGTCCTCCCAACAGCGGGGCCAGGGCTGGGGGAGCTTTGGGGGATGTTTGGGGTGAAGGGTTTTGGGATTAGCCCTGTTTTTGCCAGCCTGCGAGTGCAGCGTGTTCTGCAGCAGCAGCCCCAGGCTGCATCCTGAACTTTGGGCTGATTAGATTTCCAAGAGGGAAGGAAGGATGTCTAATTGTTTAATTTCCACAATTAGAAGAATGTTTATCGATAATTAGGAGTGATGGCAGTGATTACACTGCGATTAGAGCCGGGCTACACTTCATCACCGGCCTTTCACTCGGGGCCTTTATTTCTTTATTTTCACTCCAGAAAGACCCATTTCCAGCCACATTGCTGCCAATAATGAATCATCCTCGTTCACTGCAGCTCCTTAATCCCACAGTGCTGGTGGTTCCAGGGAAGCTGCCGGGCAGGACATGCGGTCACTGGGCTTGGGCAGGAGGAAATTTAATTTCAGAGGGTAGGAAAGCAAAGCAGAGCTAAAAATCACAGCAGTACTTCCTGTGCCTGCGGCTCAGAGCTCTCTCGCTCCCCTCCGGGCTCCCCGGGGATTTCCCTCTCCTCCCTCATCCGGGGATGATTTCCCAACACGTGTTCCTTTAAGGCAAGGTTGGGCCTGTTAATAAAATTTTAGGACTATCAAAGTTTTCCATCTCAGAGGGAAAAGTTGTCTTTCCAAGTATTTTTCCTGCCTCGAGAGATGCACGGCTGGCAGCATCCGTGGGCTGGGCTCGTGCCCATCCTCCTGTGGAACCAACGTGGGGCTGTGGCACCTGCAGTGTCACCTGGGGGCTCCTGGGAACAGAAGGGACACCCTCAACTCTCAGACAAGCTTTGTTTCAAGCCATTTTCCACCAAAGGGACTCCTGGATGAGCCCTTGGGGGAATTCCTGGGGGATGGATTAGCCAGGGGTGCACCACGCCCATCCGAGGTGTGATGAGTTCCTGGGATGTGCCAATCCCGGGTAACCTGGGCTGGCTCCTCCCCACAGCCCGTCCCTAAAACCTGCTGAACAGGGGCCATGAGCTGTGTCCTGTGGGTATCCTGGGCAGCTCTGTGGCCTCCTGACTCTTCCTGGCTTAAATTTAGGAGACCTGGACTGTGGGATAATCATCTGCTGCAAGGAGTTACAAGACACCCTTCCGAAAGGAGCAGAGGTGTCACTGTCACCCGGAGGACGTGGCCCATCACCACTCCAGCTCTGCAGTGAGTCCTTGAACACGTGTTCCTGAAGTGTTTCTCAAGTGGGTCGTTCCAGGCAGCTCTGATGGGAAAACAATGGGCTGCAGCTTCCAGCTGGCACGTTATCCCTGTTATTTTCGTGATTTGTGGATGTTTCAAAGCCCTCGTGTGCTGTCAGTACATGCTGAGATCCCGGAGGCCTGTGTGGAGATGGGGAAGGGAAGTTTGGAGGTTCTAAAGCTGTTATTTGGGAGGGTTTCTCAGCACTCCCGAGGTGTTGGGATGGTCCTTGGCACAGGGTGGGGTTGGAGCTGTCCAAGGTGGGGTTCAAAGGGCTGAACCCCCCAGGAGTAAGGGGGGGTTTCCCCAGCTCCCCAAGAGCCTCAGGGACAGCCCAGCTTTCCACAATTCCTGCCATGAGGCCAGGGTAGAAGAGGATTTGAGGAGGATTTAAAGCAGTGAGGAAGGAGCTCGTAATTCCTTGTGAGCTGCCGTAGCTGTGGGAGGCAGAGAGAGGTGGGAACAGCTAAGGTGAGGTGAGAGCTGATCAGTGATCTGTAAATCCTGAGGTGTGACAGGCAAGGGGATGAGGTGTGAGGGGTGGTGTGAGCAGTAAAAGGTCCAGCTGCTATCCCAGGCACAGAGCTCCAGCTGGATGCAGGGGAATCTCATCCAGGGAAGGCCAAAGGGAAGCCACTTCCTCTTACTTTTTCATGGCTCTCCACAGAATTTTTGGCCCAAACTCTTTTGCAATGTGATACTGAAACATTTGACCTATTTTTCTACTTTTAAAATCATGGAATGGTTTGGCTGGGAAGGGACCTTGAAGCCCATCCAGTCACATCCCCTGCCGTGGACAGGGACATCTCCTACTATCCAACCCCCATCCAGCCTGGCCTTGGACACTTGCAGGGCTGGGGCAGCCACAGCTTCCCTGGGCAACCTGTGCCAGGGCCTCACGACTCTCCATGGCTCTTGGTACCTACCTGCAGCTTTTTGCCCCCCTGACTGATGCATGTGGCATTTCCTCCCTGCTGAAATAGGCCAAGAGTCTGGGGCAGCAGTGGCTGCTTCGTCTGTGCCAGCCCGAGCCAGGCACGGTGTCCAGTTGGCAGCGAGGATAATCAGCCCAAGGGCAATGGAAGTGCTCGTTACAGCTCACTTTATTGCTCAGCATTTAATAAGTAATGACTCTGAAAAGCTCGGAGCGGGGTCTGTGCCCATGCTGTCTCCTGCTGTGTCCCTGTCACAGTGGATAAGTTAAAGTGGGTTGAGTTGGGGCCGTTTTTGGATGAATACCCACCAAGGGTTTTCGAGACGCTGTAAGAAGTTGGGGGTGTTGAGTGGGAGGTGTTTCCTTTGCTTGACTTCGTCCTGCTTTGTGGGGGAGGGGAAAAAAAACCAAGGAATGGCTCTGTACTAGGAAGCTGGGCATGGATTTCCATGGCTCTGTGTGTGGAGGGTGAGAGTTCTTTGGTGTCCCTCGACAGAGTCAGGAAGGTAGAAACTTCCACAGGGAACAGCTAAAAAAAAAGAGCTCTAAAAGCCCATGTTCTGGGAGCTCCACCATGGGAGGCTCAGACAGTCCGTGAGCTCCAAGGCCCAGGCTGGGGAGCAGCTGGAGTTACTTGTGAAGCTCCTGATGTTGGTCAGGTCACCGTTCCTCGCAGGGTGATGGATCGCTGCAGGTCCAGCCGCCGACCTTCCACAGCGGATCAGGGGGAGGCTTTGCTGGGAAGAAAACGTTCCCATTAGCTCAGTGCTTTGGCAATTCGTGTCATCCGGTGAACTCATCAGGAATTCACAGCTGGCGTGAGAGGATCATCTGCTCCTGCAGCACCTGGGGCCAGCTGGGCCCTGCCGAGGGTTTGCTGCAGCAGGAGGAGGTGGAAGAGGCTCTGCAGACTCTGCTTCCATCTGGGATGTTCCCTCTTCTTTCTGGGGAGCAGTGGACAGGCAGAGAACCATAGCCATAATCTCCTCATAACTTGTTACTCACCCTCTCTCCTGTCTCAGGGACTCTATTTCCCTTTCCACTCCGGTGTCCCAGCTGGAACATTTCAGAAACAGAGAAAGAAACATGGGAGGAAAACTTAATGCTTTTAAATCTCAAAGATTAAACACTGCTCTTGATATCTGCTAGAAACTGCTCAGGGAGATCTTGGCATATGCCAGCCTGGCACATAACTCCACCACAGCCACCTGCCATCCTTCCTGGAATCCTTTGCAGCTCCTTTGTGTTCTCTGAGCAGCACAAAGCCGTGGCGTGTCTGGTGTCACCACCAGGAAACAGCCTCTGCACTGAGCCACGTGACAAACTTCCTCTCTTTCCCTCTTGAATTACTTTTCCTTGCCTGAACGCTGCATTTTATGCAGCATTTTTCCAGTCTAAGGGGTCCCAGAATACAAAGTGCATGAAAAAGGATGGCTTTTTTTGTCCCAAAAGGGATGGAGGATTCCATAACTGGCAGCTAAAATGAGAAGGACACCACAACAGCAAGGATTCTCTCACAGCTGCTCGTTGGTTTTCCAGCTTGCCCGTTAATTAGCAGGATTTCGCTCCGTACATCCTGACCCGAGGCCTCGCACAGGTCCAACATGTCACCTCGTTGTTGGGGCTGTAAGTTCCAGGACCACAAACCACTGTGGAGAGAACACAGTTGGGGTTCCAGCAGCTCCCCACATGTGGGGGGGCTGTTAGACAGCCTTCCCAAGGCCCTGTGTGAGCTCCTTGAGCCTCTGGCTAAATCCCCCCTCAACTTAACCTGCAGCAGGTGCTGCAAAAGCACTTTGAAAACCACCAGGGAGTTTCCTACTGACTTCCATGAAGGGAGTTGTTTCTCATGTGCTCTGGATCCTGAGGATAGTCACTCACCAGGGGAAACTCCACTTCACTCCTTCTCCTTTGCTGCTAAATGCTGTGAGCTCACTGACACGCTCCACCAGCTCGTTTCCTGTCCCTATCGTTATCCTAAATCTATAATGTGAGTGTCTTCCCAGAGGAGGAACAGAAATATCCCTGCTTGTGACCCCAATATTTCCCAGCTCCTCCCCAGAGCTCTGTGACCAGCACTAATGAGCTCTGTTGCAGTCGGTGAGCTATTTTTACCCCGCGGTGTTTGGTGTTTACCGCAGCAGCTGGCGCAGTTCTGGTGGGTGTGATGGTTCTTCCCAAAACCTGGCCGGCAGCTGTCGATGGGAGTCACGGAGAAGCTGTTCTCCACGTACTGGATCGTAGGGACAACCTCAGCCTCGTGCTCCAGAATGTACCTCAGCTGCTGGAAAAACTTCCCAATCCGCTCCGTTGCCTAAAATTTGGGAATATTGGGAGAGTGAAAACGCAGTCCATTGTTTGGCGTTGATTTCAAGATATCAATAAGTCCTTTGTAGTCCTGATTCCCAAACACTGACTTGGGATCAGACCCAGGATGTGGGCTGAACCCAGGATTTAATGTTTTCAAGCCAGAGAGAACAGATTTTAGAAGTTGGCTATGGTAGACTTACTTTTAATTTATTATTTGTTCAATGAAATGCAATTTAAGATTGAATATGCAGTTCTCTAAACTCAATACATTATAAATCATGAAGTCTATCATTCCTTATTAGGAGTAAATATGAAGGAAACAATGAGGGTTTGTTTGTTTGTTTGTTTCTGAAACTGGTTCTTTAACAATTTGTATCAATTTGATTTCTAAACCCATTTTCCAGCCTGAACTGAATTGTTTGAAACCTGTCAATTGTCATTTACAATCCTAATCCTGTGAAATCTGGGTGAAGATGGATTACTACCAGTCACATCTGCAGGAGCTGAGGCAGAGGTGGGTGTTAAAGAGGCAGAGAAGACACGAGGTGACTGACACAGAACCTGCTGGGCTCTCAGGTTTGTCACATCTTCACAGTCGTAAGGAATCTTGTGGCAAACTTCTTCCCATCCTGGTGCAAACGGATCAACTGTGGATGGGGGGATGAAAACACATGAAAAAAGGGGAAAAGCTAGATTAGGTCCTGGTGTTTTTTTTGTCTCCTTCCAACAATCCTCTCCATCTGCACGCCTCCGAAATAACCCTTCTTGCTAAGTCTGTAAGTACAACCCTACAAATTTTACATAAAAACTGCGTTTTAGCTCCATCTGTGGGCAGTGAAAAAAAACACAGGTACTCCAGGAAAAAAGAAAACCCAAAAAAACCCTAGAGAGGAAATAACTTTCAGAGGTGTTCCTGACTGCTGCGTTTCAGATGTTGTTTGTAGTACACGCGGGTTGCTTATAAAAGCAAAGGATCCCTCCCAAACAAGCAGTGAAGTCGGTTTACCTTGAAAACTAACAAAGAGCTCGTGCTGGAGGCCGTGCTTTGGTGTCCTGATGGAGTGGCACTTGTAGGACGACTTTGTGATGCGACACGTCAGGTGGGCGATGGTGCTGTTCAGGATCTCCTTCAGCGTCTCGAAGAACAAGCCGTTGGTTCTCAGCTTGCAGTGCATGGTGGTGAAGCGAACAAACACCTGGTAGGCATGGTCTGCTTCCCTGTAGGCTGGGAGGAGAGAGGTTTGGGGGTGAACTCTGGGTGTGATCAGACCCAGCCTCAGGCAGATTGTCGGAGTTCCTCGTGTCTGAAGTGCTCAAAAGGAGTTAAGTAAATAAAACTTAGTCACCAGTGATGGCAGAACAATGTCAGCCTTGCCTGAGCTGACTCAAGAGTGCATGTCCCAAACCCACCAGCCCAAAGCCACGTGCTTACTCCTGACTTGGGGCTCTTACCATAAACCATGAATTTATAGGCCTCAACAATTTCTGTTTCTTCTTGTGTTGTGGTTTCGATGATTTTGTGGGACAGAGTGCAAGTGTAGGCGCCGGACATCGACTCCCTGAATCCCATCACCACCAGCTTCCCTGTCTCTGTCACATTTATGTACCTTTGCCCTAAAACAGAAGTATTAGATTACTGGCAAAGTTCACTTTCTGGTGCATTTAGAATGTTTGAAGCTGAAATCTTGTTCCTGTATGCAATGATACTGATTTGTGTTAGCCTGAAATGATCTAAAATCTATGACCTTTATGATTTACTGCAAGCTTTTTTTTTCTAGTCTCAAGCATGTGGAATCTTTAGAGGGAGCAGAGAAATAGAATTTAATGTCAGAGCTTGTGGAAAAATCTGGCAAAGGGCCATGGGAGCACTTGGACCCGCCTCCTGTTGCAGGGTGGTGTGAACAGAAACAAGGAAAACACATGATTTTTATTTTTTTTTTAAGTCTGAACAAAGAGACTAACCTTCTAAATCTTTTCCATCTGGACCAGTCCACAAATACTTGGGATCTATTATTTTTTCTTGAGAAAGGGCCAAATCCATACAGACCAGAAACGGGCTGTTTGTGAACACCTTAACGTACACGTTCACTGCAATACAGAATCAGGTAAATGGTGTGAAATGCTGATATTGAGCGAAATCACCAAAACACTACTTTAAAAAATGTCTTTAAAGTTTATTTTTCCCCGTTTGGACTTGGAAAGTGTAAGTTTAGTATCCACTTGTTCTTAATTAAT
>NW_020956746.1:23879-53676 GCF_003031625.1 Empidonax traillii | reverse complement strand
TCCTCCCGCCGCCCCTCACAAACGGCCGCCGCGGGCGCGAGGGGGCGCTAACGGCCCCCCCCCCCCCCCCACCTCAGCCTCCATCCCCGCGCGCCGCTTCCCGCCCTTTTCCTCCCCTCAGGGCTGAGGGTGGGAAGGGCCGGGGGTGGGTGGGGAGGGGGGGGTGTCCTCTCTGGGTTCCTTCGCTCCCGTCTCTGACCCGCCCCCTCTCGCCCACACCCCGGTGCTTCTTAAACTGTTTAAAACATCCTCCTTCCTCACTCGCCCAGGGCTTTGTTGGTTTTTGGGTTTTTTTTTTCTTGCTTTCAGGCCGTTGAGGCGCTCGGTGGCGAAGGAAGGCCCCCCCCCCCCCCCCGGGCCGCCCCCCCCCCACCCCAACCCCGCCCCGCTGTCACCCCTCGGCCTCACGTCGCTCGCACATTGGGTACTGAGCTTTGCTTTTGAGTCTCAAGTGGTTTTTCCAGCTGTGGGACGAGGAGAGGGAAGTACAGGGGGAGGAGGAGGGAGCGGGCTCTGTCGTGGCTGTGTCAGTGCTGAACCTGCCCAGGGCTATGGAAGGTGTCCCTACCCATGGCGGGGGGCGGAACTTGGACCATCTTTAGGGCCCCTTCCAACCCAAGCCAGTCTGGGATTCTGTGATTCTGTCACTTGTTGTGAGAAAGACTGAAAGTAAGAGCCGGGCACATCCTGTGGCTTCACCTCCGGAGGGGCTGAAAGCACTGGGTGTTCTCCAGCTGCAGGTTTCTGGAGTGAGTCATTATGGGACGCATATTTTTCGGCTTTAAACCAAAAAAAAAAAACATCCCTTTTAGTACCTGGAAGGGCTCCAAGAGAGCTGTGGAGGGATTTGTGACAAGGGCTTGGAGTGGTAGGACAAGGGGAATGGCTTTAAACTAAAGAGGGGATATTTAGATTAGATATTTGGAAGAAATTCCTCCCTGGGAGGGTGGGCAGGCCCTGGCACAGGTTGCCCAGAGAAGCTGTGGCTGCCCCTGGATCCCTGGAAGTGTCCAAGGCCAGGTTGGACAGGGCTTGGAGCAACCTGGGCTAGTGGAAGGTGTCCCTGCCCATGGCTTTAAGGTCCCTTCCAACCCAAACCCTTCTTGGTTTCCAAGGTTCTGCCACTTGCTGTGCCTGAAAGTAAGCTCCAGGAACGTCCCGTTGGCTCGACAATAAAGACAAATGCCACAATATTCCTGTGAATAACTTTCAAGCAGGTTATATATATTTTTGGAAAACTTACCAATGACTTTGAAACTCTTAAAAGTGTGAATATTTTGTTTCTAGTGCAAGTGATACAAAAACACTCAAGAAACTGAGAGGAGGGTCCTTGCGTTTTACCACACCTTACATCCTGAGATGCTCCGGACCAGGAACGGTGGCCGAGCTTCTGGTAATTGGTTAAATTATATTTATCATAATTGTCTTGATCATATTTATCACCCCAAGGCCATGTTAATGTCCAAAAATGATGTCGTAGTATTTGCATAGCAAATATGGAACCAACCAACGCAGGAATGAGAGTTATTTTTGTAGAGAGCTGTGAAAGTTTAACTCAGTGCTTCCATGTAAAAAAAAGGCACATAAGTTACAAATTTCCTTTAATGAAGAAAAGTTTGCTAAAAATAGACAAAAAAGTTTGAAAAAGAAGGTATCAAGTTATTGATGGTAAACAGTTTTACTCAATAGTTCTTTCTTAGACCAAGAAATTAGGTGATTGGCTAAGGTATAAGAACTATGTCAGGGTTTTCATTTTTAATGTCCTTGAGCTACTGAGCAGGACAGAACTGGGACCACCTCAAACAATCCTGTGTTCCCATGTGCTGAATGTTCTCAGTTTTACTCAAAGCGAGCATTTCACTCTGGTGCCGTGCGGGCAAAATGATTCAGTTTTTAACGTGTCTGCTAAAAACAACTCATTTTTCAGCCTGAACAGCCTCAGTTCCTAAGGATGTTTATAGCTCATTTCACATCCTGCACAGGCCCAGCTTGTTAATTATTATTAAATAATATCTTTACTATAAAGCTTTGGCTGCAGTTCTGAATCTTTATAAACTCTGAGTCCATGTCTTTAGCCAAATGACTCATTTATTTTCAAATCCATAATATTTCTAAGTCACAGATTGACAAATCGTCATCATAGTCTTGTAAACTGGGTGAGGAGGGAAGGTTTTTAGGAACAGGGTGTGTCAGGGGGAGGATTTATTAGGACAAAATGTGAATTCAGATATTTGTGCTTAAACCCTGGATTACTGGGGTTTTTTTGTTAATAGAAGCTCTATCGGTAGGAAATAATAGAAGATGAAAAAAATTAACATAAACTCGATCATGGTATGAGTAGATATTAAAAAGGTGAATATTTTATCCTAGAAAATATGTAGAGAGACTTCCAGGAGTCCAGAGTCAGGTGAAGGACCTGTGCAGGGCTCTGGAGAGGAGCTACCTGGGCTGCAGAGCACAAGTTCTGTCTCTGATCTTTAAGGTGAGTGATCCAAAGCTGGGATCACACAAAGGAGGGGCACAGTCAGCACAGTGGTATTTTTACAGGCTGACAAAACCAGGCTCATTTGATTTCTGCCCTTAAAATAAAAACAGAAACAAGACACATGCGATTATCTGATGGTTAAAGTGATGGAAAGTAAAGATTTACAGTGGAGAACAAATCTGGCAGCAAGAGAAAATGGACATGGATAATCCTGAGGTGGGAACCAGAAGTTTTTGATTGTCACACAGTAATCCCAGGGCTTCCTTAGGGCTCACAGGAGCAGGAAACCTTCCTAATTCCTTCCTAAATGGTTCTGGAAAGGGGACACAGAGATTGTCTGGAATAGCAGAGAATTGGGCTTCATTATCCCACATAACTTTTTTTTTTCCTACATTTTATTTCTAGAATCATTTTGCAAGCGATGGAAAAGCAACAGTTTAAGAAGGAGTCGATGGCAGCACACAGGAAGTGAGTAGGAGAATCATGTTTCCATGCTGTTATCCCACACCTGAGCTGTGGTAATTCACACTCCCTGCCTTTGGATTTACATCCAAGCTCGGATCCCACTTTCATTTGCCACTTCAGTAACTGGGCTTAGGTTGGAAGGGACCTGTAAATGTCACCTGGTGCCACCCTCAGCCACAGCGGGGACATCCTGCACCAGGTCAGGTCCCTCAAAGCCCCATCCAGGCCCGGTGTTTCGTGAGCCTCTTTCAGGATTCTGTGCTAGATATACAAAACTCATCATTTAACAATTCCCCGTTTGCTTTATTTTATCAAAGATCTTTGCACTTGATTCTCTGCTAAACAACAACGCTGTTCTGTCAAGAAAAACAGCCGGCTGAACCTAAGTTTTATTTACTCTGTCGTTTAACTCCAACACACAGCCTGAGATGTCTGAGGGCATGCAGTGCACGCTCTGCGGGCTCTGATGCCCTTTGTCCTACCGAAGTGTCTGGGGGCTCTCCCAGCCCCCCAAAACAGGCGCTGTGCCCTCAGCCCGAGGGGCAGGAACCTGGCAGCAGCAGCAGCAGCAGCAGCTCCGGTGTCCCGGTGCCGCTCGGTGCCGGCCCCGCCGCCCGGCGCCGCTCTCCGCCCGCCGAGCCCGGGCCGGATGTCACGGAGCGGGGCGGGAGGCGAGGCCGGTGCTCCCCGCCGGCAGCGCCGAGCCCGGCCGGGCAGGTGGAGCCGGGACCCGCGGCCGGAGCATGGAAGGTGAGAAACGACCCCCGCTCTTCCCTCGCGGACCCCGGGGCCCCGCAGCGGCTCCACCGCTCTGGGGACCTCCAGCCGCTTCTTGCTGAGAGCAGACCGCGGGGCTCCGGAGGAGCGGTGGAATCGCGTGTAGCAATTGAGCAGGAAACGAGCGGGGCTGCTTGACCGCTCTATGTTTAATTTCAGAGACATCACGGCGAGTGTGGCAAAGCCGGGGTTTAGGGCCCTCTTTCTCTGCTGGTCCTGTTCTGGGTTTTAACGAATTCAAGGGTGTGTTGGTTTCTTTTCACTTGTATGTGATGTTCAGAGCCAGCAAAAGCCAAGCTGGGGAGTTAAATCTTGGGGTGCAGAATGATTCCCTTTTGAAGCAAAGCAGCATTTCTCGCGTTTTTAACAAGCCTGGCAAAGAAGCTCTGCAAAGCATCACTTGGCTTCTTAATTCAGAGGTGGAGATTCTTACTGCAACTCAGAGCTTCGGGGGCTAGAGTTCAAACTCTGCTCAACGACTTGAGCAGTTTGCTTATTTGAAGTCAGCTGCAGTTACCCATTTAAAAATGCATTTTGCTTTACTAAAGGCTTTCTAACTGTTTGTATGTAAGTAATCGCTCATTGAATCTGACTGAATTGAGACTATCACTGCTTGAAAGACGGAACTAATGTTTTGAAAGACTGGATTTGGGGGCAGCTTAGCGCTTAAAAATGCAGCCTGGTTTTCTTGATGGAGTCGGGATCGCTGCCTTTTTGGGAGAGAAAACTTGTGAGGTAGGTGAGAATAGCCTGTGATTAGAAAATAATGTCTCACTACAGCTGAGGTCATCTAAGAAGTCCCTTTTTTTTGGCTTTCTTGTTTCTTGTGCGGTCCAAGTGAACCTGGAAATAATCCTGCGGGTTTTGGTTCTGTGTGTGAGGAGGATGAAGATTCATTAATGTGCCCGAGGCTGTTACAATGGGGATGAAATAGGTGCCATCCCTGGATACAGTAACTGCCAAGAGTGTTTCTGTGGGTCTTGGGAAAATCTCAGTTGCTCCGGGATCAGCAGGGAATTTGCCTCTGAGGACAGAGGGGGAACTCTGCTGTCCTGGATTTTCCATGCCCAGCGTGAGGAGGCCCAGCATGGTCACGGAGCAGGAGATGGGCCCTGGCCAGAGTAGGTCGTTGTTAACTTGGTTCTCCCTGTGACTAGTTTGGTTTTGTGACTATCAAAAGAACTGCCCTGCTGTCAGCTCCAGGTGCTGGGATCAACCTGTTGGATCAAGGGTTGGGCTTCGATGATTCTGGTGGGTCTCTTCCAACTCAGGATATTCTATAGTTTGGGATGTCCTGTGTTGAATCACTGAATTATTCTGCTGGGTTTAGGAGGTCGCATGCTATGGTATGAGTGTCATTTCACACACTGCACGGTGCTTGAGAGCAGCAAAGTCTTAGAGACCCCACAAAGAGTTTATTTGGTCCAGGTGCCTTCTTCAGAAAGCCATGGAGACTGTGGGTGCTGGACAAGGGTATTCAGTGGGGAAATCAGCTGTAATTTCTCTCCTTAATGGCCCAATGCAGGTTGGAGGTGAAAAACACATTGGGGTGAAAGAGGCTGAGTGGTGTAAGTAGTGTTTTATTTGTGGCTTGTTTGTGCCTCTTAAAATGCTGCAAAGACAAGGAAATGGCTGTGTTTGCTCCATATACTGTGATGGAAGCTCTAAGGGCAGATGGGATTTAAAAGCTTGTCCCCTTCTCTGTGCTGTTGGGTTGAAAGTTGCAGCTGGCAGGAAAAAAGGCGGATTTCTGTTTTCACTTTGGGGACAAACAGGTAAAATTATAACGACTCAAGAGGTACCTCTGTTGGCTACAGTTGAATTGAGGATTAGGAGGGTGTTAATGTTACCGTTGATTTGAAAAACAGCAGTTTTAGGGCAGTCAAAATTCGGGCAGGCTGTTCTGCTCAGACACCAGGAGAAAGCACGAGCAGTGTCGCGCATCAAAACGCCACAGCTCTTTTTTTAGCCAGCCATTTGAATATTTTGGCTCCCTTTGGCCATTGGTGCAGAACACAGGATGGCCAAGGATTGGTTTCGAAAGCAGATGAATTTTACTTCTGCTTTGTGAGGACCTCTGTGCCTCGGCTGCAGCGCAGAGGGACGGGCGTCCCCTTCCCATGCACCCCGGCCTCTGGAGCTCTTGGAAGCTCGGGAAGACGAGCGTGCTCTGTGAGTGATTTCCTGCCTCGTGCTTTTCTGAACCTTGCAGGGGAAAAAAATGGTCTTATTGCTACAGGATAAGGAATTTTCCCAGACCTTCCTCTCTGGCCTAAAATACTTGGGAAAGGGACCTGAGGTTAAATATTAAGGGGCCAGTAATGCTGTGAGAAGCTTCTGGGGCCCTGGTATTGTAAGGAAACCAGGTGCTGGTGAGGGGAGGTTGGAGGCTCGACAGTGAGACAAAGACCGGGATGTTTCTCAACCAAGATGAGGAACGTTCCATGGTTTGTCGTTGTTCTTATCTCTTCTGAAGGCTTGTCCTGCCCATCTTGGGCAGGAACCTGCTGGGCCCAACAGAATAGGAACAAATTCCTGGGGGAGATGGGGGTCCCAGGAGGGTGAGCAGGTCCTGCTCGGCTCTCGCTGGGCTCAGGCAGTGCCGTTCTCCAGCCAGTCATCCTGCACCTGCAGGGAATATCTGGGGAATCCAATGGTTCCGGTAAAGATACAGCTCTCCAGGAATATATGTGGAATTATTGGAATTGAAGCATCCAGGTAGGGGTTCCAGTTCTTCCTTCCAAGACCTCCCAGGAGAAGGCAGAGTTGCTGCCGAGGCTCCAAGCCTTGAGGGTCCATCCTGGGGCTTTGACCCTCAGCACTGAAATGGGGCAACTGCCCAGGGTTTCTGAATGCAATTAAAACTGAAATCAAGTTTTGCAGAATAATGGGGATTTCATTGTCTTGTCCAAAGCTTAATTATGTGTGCAATTACAAGAGTTTGTGTAGTTTAAGTGTTTGTATTCACAGAATCATGGAATGGTTTGAGTTGAGAGGGACCTTAAAGCTCATTCAGTTCTACCCCCTGCCAAGGGCAGGGACTCTTTCCACTCTCCCAGGTTGCTCCAAACCCCATCCAACCTGCCTTGGACACTTCCAGAGATGGGGAAGCTGCAGCTTCTCTGGGCCATTATTGAGGTGTAAAGTTAAAATCAACAGTAGAGAGAAGTTTGTTCCTGTACCCAGGATTTACTGATGCTTCCTCATCACAATTTGCTGTATAAATCGGTCCTTTTGCTTCTTTGCCCCTCGCTTTTCCTGGCACGATGGAATGAAACAGAGAAATTAAGGAGTCCCTTGATCCTTTTAATTTATTTTAAAACCACATATTTGGTAAATATTTGATCTCTTGGGCATTTAACTCAGTGACTCCTCACGACACAAGGCCTTCATTGTGTTGCAAACGCACCAACCCACCCTCCACTCCTGCAGCTTTTGGAGAGCCCCATCTGATACCAGGCTGGCTTGGCTGTGGAGTTACCAGAGCTTTATATTCTGACGTTGCAGAGACCACAGAAATGTTCCATAAGCAGAGGAGGTAAAGACAGATAATGGTGGGGTAAATGTCACCCGTGGTTAACACCTCATGCCCGCCGCCTGGGTGGTTCTGTTATGTAACTGCCAGGAAGGAATTTTCCCAGTCCAGGAGCTGCTGTTTGACGGGTACAAAGAGGGCAGAAGGTTTTCTGGCATGTGCAAGGTAAAGAGGAGGCACAGCTAGAGGAAAGGAAGGAGGCAGGAAGCAGGTAGATGTGAGTCTGTTAAGAAAATCAAGCTCCTATCAATGAAATCTCGAGGCAGTGAGGCCTTGAGTGGAGATGCAACAGGACAGCTCCTGCTCAACTCCCCAGCCTAAATTAGGGCACTGGGGTGGGAGATGGCAATACCTGCAGCCTGTGCTGGCTCCAGAGCCCTGCTGAGCCCTCTGGGAAACCAGGCCACACGGGTAGTCCCCTGAGGTATTTTTAAAATGCCTGGCATTTGATCCCTATCGGAATTTCTCAGTGGGAATTAGGCCTGCATTCCCACGAAAACCGAACAGATCTTGTGGAGATAACAGGGGTTTCCCTTTGTTTTGGGAAAGGAATGTAAAGCATCCTTGTGCTTTGGAGAAATTCCCTTCCTACAGAGTTACTACCACTGTGCTGTGCTCGCAGGGAGCACAAGGAGGAAATCAAAAGCATAAGTTACTCTGCTCTGTAACTTTTTGAAGTTAGAAAACCACACTTAATCCCTCTTCTGGGCACAGGCCAGTGCTCAGGATATGAAGGTGTTGTACGGTGAAACATAACACTAATTTGGTATTTATTTATTTGAAATCCTGCTTTTTCCGTTTTGCTTTCAGCCAAGAAACGGGTAATTTGAAAGATTTATACCAACCGTGTCACGAACCGACACCTAAAGCTGCTTTTCTGTCTTTTGCAGATTCACAGCCTGGGATGGACCTCAGTAACCCTCAGGAACAGCCCCTGGCTGCAGGTACTGTGCTGTTCAGTTATGTTCTGCCACCTTCTCTAGGCAATTTTACATTTAAATGGGGAAAAAATACAAGAGTTGCAGCTTGTTCAGGTTCCCAGGACACGGAATAACACAGTCTCAAATACAAAGTACTTGAAATAAAACTGTGGAAATTCAATATATATTTGTAAAATGACACTGAAGTGGAGAAAAAGACTGTATAGAAGGAAAGGAAAGTGTTTTCAGGAGAAAGCTGCAAGTTTTGATTAGGGAAGCAAGAATAATGTGATTCTCTTGGTTGACTGCATTTCTGAAAATATGAAAACAAACCTCCTGAGTGAGCTGGATAATAAGTGCTTCACTTTCTTGCTAACCAAAATTCAACCCTCCGAAAATGAGTTCAAGGGGTGAGAGTTTGTGTGGGATTTTGGGAACAAAATCATTCCCCCCCAAACTGCTACTAATGCATCCATAGGAATAGCATCGTGGGCACTGCCAGCAGTACTGGGAGGGTGCAGGTGCTTTGAGGGAATCACCTGGAAATATTTTTGGAGCATAAGTAGTTACTGTTTTGTTGGGTTTGTGTTTTGTTTGGTTTTTTTTTGTTTTTTTTTTTTCCACAAGAACAAGAGGATTTGACAGACTGTAACCTGAACAAATCCCAGGAAATGGAAAGCATGGATAACGTGGAAGACATGAAGGAGCACAATCAGTCTAACGAAGAAGCAGGAGGTAAAGTGGAGTTGGAATTCTGGAAAATAATAGTTATGTGTTGCCTTTCTATCCATCTGATTATGCTGTGAGATCATGTCTGCAAAAGGAATAACAACACAACTGGTTTGGAGCATTTCAACATGCTCTGAGGAGGAGCAACTGTTCTCCATCAGGGAACCTCCCGTGCATTTTACCAGGGTCAGTTTTACAGGATCTATGAAATATGGATGGGAAGATAAAAAGGGAAGTGCATCTGGAGAGCCTTTAAGGTCTGTGGTAACACACAGATTCCTAAGAGCCCTTTGCATGGACAAGCCCTGTCTTAGGGCTGCAGTTTTTTATTAATGCTGTTAAGTCCTGTCATACCTGCATTGTCAGGAAGGCTTTGGGGAGGTGAATTTACGGGGGCTAAATGAAACCATAAATGTCAATAAAACATCATTCCCCTCCACCAGCCGCCCTTACCATTAGAGCTCATTCATTATAAAGGGAGTGTGAACCTCCAGTCCTTCAGTGCCCCATCCCTTGATTCCCAGGGAATGAAGCCAGGATTGCAGGGAGGAGGCTGCTTCAAGTGCACTAAAAAGGTACCTGCAGCATCTCAGGGTAAAATGGCACGAGATAGAATGTACATTGTGTTTGCTTCAGTGCTTCACACACTGTTCTCTACAGTCATTCTGATACCGGAAGCACAATAAATCTTAAATATTTAAGCACTCTATGCTGGTGCTCTGGGCCCTGCAAGCAGCAGTAGGTGCATTTAAATTTCTTCCCAAAGTCACCTGTTTGGTTGCTGTTGGAGACTAAAATTCACAAATAATCTCAGCTTTAATGTTGTGGCCTCTGTAAAACAGCAGCAGCTCTGTTAGTCCTGAGCAGTCCTCGTGGGTGAGTGACTACTGTCTGACTTCTATAAATGAAACCACATTCTGACAGTGCTGCCCTGGTGGGAGGGTTATCTTTTTGGGATCACTAACCTAGGTAAAAACAAATATATAGTGTTCTCCACAGACTAGAAATATCATTGGTATCTGTGCTGGCTTTTGGGAAAAGGATATTATGTCCTGCCCACACCTGAAAAGTCTGTCTGGTTTAAAAAAAAAACCAACCCAAAACTATTTAGTACATTGAGGTGCTCACCAATTCCCTCATTACACACCAAATCTAAAGAGAAATCATGAAAAAAAACACCTTTCTGTGGTTCTCATAGTCAGTAATCACTCCTGTGAGTGAATGAGTGAGTGATTCCCAGCTCCTGGCTGATGACAGCCTGGGACACACAAACCTCTCCCCCTTCCCTCCTGAACCCCCACACCGTCCGTGCCCCCGGGCTTTGTTCCATCTGCTCGAGGCCATCATGGGAACTGACTCATGGGGAGAGATCAGGCCTGTGATAACCTGCTTTCCACTGCCTTGCTGTGCCTGGAACATGTTTGTCTCCAGCAGGGCTGTGTCTGGGTTTTCCCATCCCCATTGCGCAGGAATCTCCCAGTTTCTCGGACTGCACGTTTTTGTGACTCTTGTGTTATTCTCGGGTGGCACTGAGTACGTAGTGGGGATTTATTCTGAGGCTTTGAGCAGAGGTTGGAGCTTGTTCGAGTCTAGGTGTTGTCTGACTTGGTTTGGTGGAGCCTTCTATGCTGAAAGTGGCGCTGGGATCATTTTAAAAACCTACAGAGAGTTCATAAAAGCACTAAATTAATGTGTAGGGCCGAAACGACATCTCCAGTGCTCATTTAGCATGAAAAATCAATGTTTTCAGCAGTTCTGTATTTATACTTCTCTGAACACGTGCAAACTCCAGCTGATGATGTCAGCAGATACCTGTGAGGTACCTGACACAGGTGAGAAGCCATTCCAGGAAAACCCCTGTCCTATTGCACCCCCCATTCTCAGGGCTCCCAGCATGATGATGGCTGGGTATCGGGCGAACAATTAGGCAGAAGGCTCCGGTAAAATGGTAATTAAAATCTTGATGGGGGAGAAGGGGGGGGGGGGGGGGGAAGAAACAAAACCCCCTGTTCTTGCCTCAAGGGACTGGAAGCTGCACGCTGTGGTGCACATGGTGTACGCTCGCCTGCAACCATAAAATACACCGTTCCCATGGTGCTTCCTGTGTCTGGTCTGAAAAGAGACGAGCAACGAGGCAGAATGGGGGGGGAAGCACTTGATTTCCCCTGTTTCCTGATGCGCCCCCAACACTGTTACCTTCGGTGGCCGAAGCTGTGACACGGCTTAATTCAAAAATTAAATTAAAAAAAAAAGGGGCCGCGCTCTTTCCTCGGGGAGTCCCAGTGTTTAATTATGGCTTAACTCCCCCAAGCTGTTGAGGCAGACAACTTTTTTGGGGTGTTCTGAATGTCAGCGAGCTTTCCTGGTTGCGAGCCAAGCAGAGATAAAAGGCACGTTCGCGGTTTATGGATGTTAATTGGTGCTGCTCGGAGGTGTGGGAAGGGGGGCGGTTGAAAGGCTGGATGAGGCGGGAGAAGGTGGCAGGAGCCCCGCTCGGGCTCCGGCGGTGCTGCAAGCAACACGCAACTTATCTGCCTGGAAAGGAAGTGCCGTTTTTTATCGCAGTATTACATCTCCCAAGCCCAGCCCGAGCCCCGGCGCTCATGGGGCTCGGGGTTATCTCACAACATCAGCAGAAGTTCGCTGCGAGGGGATTTCTGTGGTGTTAAACCAGCAGGGAGTCTGTGCCGAACGGGTCAGGCCGCTGCTCTGGGGGCTCTGCCGGGGCTGAAAGGTGCGTTTTCCTTATCGCCAAACGATCCTTTTGAGTGTGTTTGAGCTCTTCCGACTGCACCGTCAGGGGCAGGAATGCTGCCAGGCACGTTCGGTGACATCCACGGGGGCGGTGGTGTCACAGCAGCCTGGAAATGATTGACACAGCCTGGACTGTCCTGAGCCCCCAGGGCTGGCAAAGGCACTTGGATACCCTCATTGCGTGGACAGAATCAGAAAGTGCAGCTATTTCTTACTCTAATTAACCCATTATAGTGATTAGAAAATAGAATTTGCTTTTGAGATATCCCGACTAGCAGTGGGAGCTCTCAGGCAGGACAAGGGCTGGAAGGAGGATTGGATGCACAGTGTTATTTCACAGATGATGGGCTTCTTTCCATAACTTTCATAACTTCATTTTTCTTCACTTGTTCTACAATGTGTATCTTGTGTTCATACAAAAAAAATTCCCTGAAGTTACAGGTGAGAGAAATGTTTATTCCTTTGACGTCTAAATAAAATCTAGTCCAAGGTAGGTGAGTCGTGTGGTCCCTCCCCACCTCCTCAGCAGGAAATAAGTGAAGAGGAAGAAAATGGCCCTGGGAAGTCAAATCACATGTTGTTATAGAAAATGATCCTTTTTGAGAAATACAGGTCAGTGGAAAGGAAATCAGCTAGTGGAGGTGAGTCATGTTTTGCCTCCAAACCAGGCTCTTCATTTGGCACAAAATATGATTTTAAGGCGCAGTTTTACTCTGTCCCGCTGGAGAGCTATGAGGAAGCAGAAATAAACCCCCAAGAGTCAGAACTTTGCTAAAATGATTCCCTGAGCGTTGGGATTGATGGGTCTCGTGTCTTGCTGCTGACTTTCCCCTGCACTGTGCAGAGTTTGCTCAGTGCTGTTTTCCCTGCTGCACCCACCTGCCGAGCCATCCAGCCGAGCTCCTCTCCTGGTGCAGGAGCTCCACCTCCAGGAGCGGCTCTGGGAGCTGCAGGTGCAGCGTTTGACAATCCTGAGCTGCCAAATCCTCGCTGAGTTTGTTGTCACAGAATGCCGGGATCGTTTAGGCTGGAAGAGCTGTAGGATCAGTGTCAGCAAGGGAACACAGAGGGGGTGCATCCTCTCTAAAAAACAAGGCTAAAAGTAAACCACGAGTATTTAATTTCAAGGACCTCGAGGAGGAGAGATTGTAGGTTTAGTCTAAAATTTAAGTGACGATTATTTACTACTGGAATTTTTTTTGTAGATGAATCAAATCAGTGCACTTCCAAGGATTTTGAGAACATCTGAACCAAGCTCCTGCCTTCAGCCTACAGGCCTTAGAATTCCTTAGATCCTTATCACAGATTTCCCTCTTTTTCATATTGTTCCATTCCTTCTCCCTGCCATGTTTTTCTTACCTGAACATCTTGCCTTGCCAGGAAGGCTTGTGGGAGGTGAATTCACAGGGGTTAAACGAAACCACACTTTTGAATTTCTCAGGTTTGAAGTTCATTTGAAGCTCAGTTGACCAGAGCCGACCGTGCCTGAGCGGTCACGTTAGTGATTGCTCCCTTGATATAAGTAACACCAGCGATTATCTGAATTTAACATGTGGCCTCTCTCAGTCTGACTGTTGGGTCCAGATGTTCTCTGATTAACTGTCTCATTGGAGTCTGATTTAACGGCTGTGATTGTATCAGCCCTGCTGGACTTCAGGAATTGTAATTTTAGCGCTTGTTTTCTCCGGGTGATCTTATCTGAACGGGCGAGGGAAGGGAAGAGCTCACGCAGTTTTGTCTCTTTCTGTGCTGTTTCTTTTTTTAAGAGGGAGAGCTTTGGAGGTGTTCATATCTGAAAGGATAATGGGAACAGGTGTCATAAATCAAACAGATTTCACCTGGGGATGTGGGGTGACATTCCCTCTGTGCCATCCAGCACTGGGAGCGTAGAAAATTGAGGAAAACCAGCAGATTTGGCACACTTCGAAAATTTAAAGAGGAAAAAAAAAAGGTGCCCTGGTAGTTTCAGCACAGCACTAACGGTGAGTTTTCTAGTCCCATTGTCCCAGGGAATCCCACTCTGCTCCCCCAAATTCTGTTTGTAGTGCCAGGTAAATGCATTTAAAAGCAGTTAAATTCCCTTTCCTTCCCTAAACCACGGCCTAGTGGCTGTGCAGTTTGTCTTGTTCGGCTTCATCTTTGGGAATGCTCAGCTTGGGGCAACATTTCTCCTTTTTCCCTATCTTTGTTAATACGACTGTGACGTATTTTGGAAACCTTTAGGATGAAAACCCTAAAACCCACTAGAGTCTTAAGAGGCAGATATCAGTAATAGAAGGGTGTGAAACTATAGATTTACACAGGAATATTCATCCTGATGAGAAAAATCCTTGTATTAAATAAGAGGCTGTGAGAATCTGTTACATAATTCGAGTTTCCTGCCTCAGACGAGCTTGGAAACGACGTGTGTTGTTTGGTGGGGGTTATTCTGCAATTAATTGTACAACTAGATAAATTACACGGTGCTTTAATGGTGGAGAGACACTGGTATTAATGAAGTAGAAAATACACATCTGAGCGCCTGGAAAATGACGCCTGGCTGATTTTTTTTTTCCCCCCCCTTATTTTCTCTCCAGTTCTCAGTGCTGCGTTTCCATTTGATTTGTTTCTATTTTTGTTTCGAGTCACAAAACAAAGGGGAGTGAGGAAAGTTTCTCTGCTGTTTTTAGGAGTGAGGTTTCCACCAGGTGTGTTCAGGAATTACCACTCACCTCTGCTTTTTGTACAGGACCTAAACAGATTAGATATTTGTGTTTTGTGCTGTGTGGAACAGCAGGACTAAGAAAATACTGAGAGGCACAAAGATAAACTCAAAGCTAGTGTGTCCGAGTCGTAAATGCAAAATCTGGGATTTTTTTTTTGTTGCTGCTTTGGCCTGTGGTGACACAAAAAGAGAGCCGAGGAACGGGACAGGTCCAGCATTCACACCCTTTATTGTCACCACATTCTGGTTGGGGTTGTTGTCTGGCTGGAAGTTGATACTGCTGAGAGGTGATTGCTCCTTCCTTTGTTGGCAAACAATGATCTCATAAGAGCTGTTGGGAAAAAGGGAGCTGAGTGCTGGAGTCAGAGGAAAAAAAAAAACAAAGCCAGGGTGGGCCAAAAAGGCTTGAGCTCCTTTGCCTTGCCTAGATGGATATCTGCAGTGGGGGAGAAGAAAAACAGGGAGAAAAGTTGCCTTATCTCTGACTGCTTTGCCTCAGTTAAAAAAACCCTCATGTTGCCACCGTGTCACTTCACATTTTATAATTCCCCCTTACTTACAGTCTCCAGATTTTCAGTACATACATGTAATTGTTTGCTTCTTGTTGTTTAAGGAAAGAAACTTAGGAGGAGCATTGAATTTTTAATTACCTCCCACCCCCCCAGTTTATAATTTTATGGGATGTACTGCTCTCTTTATTCACTGAGGAAATGGGAGTTTCGAATTCCTGACGTGTCTTCCCCCCCTCAGTGCGTTGATTCCATCCCCGAGGTGTTTGTCACAAACATTCGGGATTCTGCCTCCAATGTGGCTCTTTCAGCCTCACCACTTGTCTGCTCCATCTCAGGCTGGTTGGGGTACAGGGACCTCTCCTGCTGGGAGGGGAGCAGCTCTGCAGGGGTTCTGTGCAGATGAATCAGTGGTGAATACCTGTCAAAGCCAGGGAGTCACAAGAACCCTCCGATAGTCACCGTATTGACTTCCCTTCTTGTTCCCCGGCATCTGAATCCCATTAACAGCTGTCAAAACCTGGTAAACTATTTATATGCTTTCACAATTTGTTTAATTGGATAGTTAGGAAATGGCAGACAAGAAAAGCTTTTCTTCCCCCCCCCCCCCCCCTTTTTTTTTTTTTCCCTCTCTTTTCCTTTAGTCTGGCTGAACATCTGTAGCATTAGGGGCTCATTATCTCTGAATTGGCACAGCAAATCAGCAGCATCATTAAAATGCCACATTAAGATGATTAAGTTTCTTTGTTACCCAGTTGACTTTTTGCATGTGCTGAGGATTTCACGATTATGACCCCACTCCTTGTAAAACACTTGAGCTACATCACCCTTTCCTGCGTTGTCTTTAATGGCTTCTGGGTTTTATTCCTCGTGCTTTTCCTAAAGCTCCCGGTAAACTTTGCTTAACAGCAGGACAAAACTTACCTTCTCTTCTCTGTAGTTGATGGCAAAGTCTTGGATTAAATGGAGAAACCTCCTCCTAGAGAAAACAGCTAAGATTAAGAAAACCCCCGTATCTTGTTCTAATTATTTGTTACTCTTGACTTTTTTTTATTCCTTCATTTTCAGCCTGGAGAAGAGAAGGTTGTGTGGAGACCTCACAGCACCTTCCAGTGTCAGGAGGGACCACAAGGGAGCTGGAGAGGGCCTGTGGTGCCAGGACAGGGGGGAATGGCCTCATACTGAAAGATGGGAAATTTAGGTTGGATATAGGGAAAAAATTCCTCCCTGGGAGGGTGGGCAGGCCCTGGCACAGGTTGCCCTGAGAAGCTGTGGCTGTTCCATCCCTGGAAGTGTCCAAGGCCAGGCTGGACAGGGCTTGGAGCAACCTGGGCCAGTGGAAGGTGTCCCTGCCCATGGCAGGGGGTGGGACTGGAAGAGCTTTAATGTCCTTCCAAGCCAAACCCCGGGTGATTCTCTGGTTTTACCGAGCACACACAAGCCCTGTTTGGGTGGTGACTCAGTCTGAAGTTGCCACCGCAGCTTTATTTTGGATTTTTTCCAGAACCCATTGTTTTTGCAGTGTTTCAGGTGAAACAAAAATATTACTCTGGAGTATGTCTTTCATCTCGTAATCATCTCCCCAGGAAATGAAACCATGTGCATCAGCCTTAACGCATCACACCGGTACTTTGTTGTGTAAAAGCTGCAGGTTTGTTTTTTTTTTTCTCGGTGTATATTAACTCCATGAACTGCCTCAAGAAAAATAGTTCCCTGGCTTGGGCACCACGGGTGGGTTATTTCTCTTTCAACCTCTTTATTTTCCTCATAGAAGAGATGACAGCATTCTATTTTTTTTTTTCCACTGTGGGAACTTGGTTAGTGCTTTTAGGGATAATTGTGTTTTTCCTCAGTTAAATCTCCCTTTTCTACATGAAGTCACATTCACCTTCCTCTTGATTAAGGTGGACCAGCCTGAAAACTCCCTGATCTCATCAAAACGAGTTGATATGATTTTGAGGTGATGGATACAAACCTTCCACGCCGCTGCCAATCTCCTGATCTCCCGGTGTGCCCTGGGCGTGCCAGGACAGAGCAAAAGTGAGGCCTGAAAAAGGACTTTGATGCTTCCAGACTCTGCAACCACCTGCTTGGTTTTAGCCTGACTTGCACTGAGCCATTTTTTCCTCAGACTGTTTTTGTACCAAAGCTGTCTCCTGGGTGGCTCTCAGCGAGGCAGAGCAGCCTCCAAATCGTAACAGGTGAAAAATTCCAACCCTTCTAACATATATTTGCTTTAAACCAGCCTCTTCCCTTGTGGCTTCTGCTGCTCTCAGCCAGGACGTGGCAGGTGAAAGGTGAGACGTTGGGCAGAAAGCGGGAATTGAAATTGTGTCTGAAAGCACCAAGAAGGTGCAGCTGCACCGGGCACTTCCTTTTACCGCGCTGGGCAGGATGTAGCAAATTATTTTGGAACTGCCTCCCTTCAAGAGGGGAAAAAAACAACCAACCAGCCCACCAAAAAAAGCACTTTTATTTATTTTTTTTTTTCCTCTTTTCCCTTGGAAAAGACATTGTGCTGAAAGCTGCTGTCAGCAACTGGCAATCATTTTCCCTTGGAGTGATGGAAATGGATGTATGAACTAATTTTGAAGGAATCTTGATAGCAGGATCACCCTGGCAGCCTCAGACGTGAAGTTGGCAGCTGAAGGCACCTGCAGAGGAAGCAGGAATTCATGGGATGTGAAGCAGGAATTCATGGGATGTGAAGCAGAACTGATGATGAAGAATCCACGGAGAAAAACAGCCCATTTTGGGTGAATTTGGAGCTCTCTGTGACCCTCTGAGCAAACACCCAAACCCATGTGAGCTCATCAGGGACCAGGACACCAAACTCGAAGCATTGTCAAGGACAGAGGGATAAAACCACACAATATGAGGGGAAAGCCCATCCTTCTGTGGATATCCTCATCCAGGGAGAGCACCAGAGGGATCTCAGAGTTTCCCACACCACCACAGAGTGTAGGATGAAGGAATCACCACCCACCTGTTCCCTCCCCCTCAACTCAGACGGTTTGGCCGGGCTTAGGGAATAATTTAGGACAGAGGAGAAATATTCTCACCAAAATAGAGTTGAAAATTTTGATTTCATGGAAGCTGGGGTTGCCAGATCTTTCTTTTTCAGCTCTGCTTTTATGTCGCCACCTCATTTTCGCTGCCACCCATTGTTTGTTCTCGGCATTTGATGTGGTTTGTTACTCAGAACCAGAGCTAATACATATTCAGCAGTTTGTGTTCTGTACTTTGGAGAAAGGACAAGTGGTTCAGTGCCAGATTCAACTGTCTAACCCTGGGCTGCAGGGAGGAGCAGGTGGCCAGAGAACAAGGCTCTCAAACAGGAAGCCACGTGGTGCATCTCGTGGGGTTTGTCTTCACTGGGGAGCTTGAGCAGAACTGGAGTTCCAGCCATAGTCTCTCTGTCAGAGAACCATGGAATGGTTTTTGGCTTGGAAGGACATTAAAACCCATCCAGTGCCACCCCCTGCCATGGGCAGGGACACCTTCCACTGGCCCAGGTTGCTCCAAGCCCCTTCCAACCTGGCCATGGACACTTCTAGGGATGGAACAGCCACAGCTTCTCTGGGCAACCTGTGCCAGGGCCTCCCCACCCCCCCAGGGAGGAATTTCTTCCCTATATCCAACCTAAATTTCCTGTCTTCCAGTGTGAAGCCATTCCCCCCTGTCCTGTCACCCCAGTTCCTGATGCAAAGTCCCTCTCCAGCTCCTTTGTGGCCCCTGCAGACACTGGAAGGTGCTGTGAGGTCTCCACACAACCTTTTTTTTCTCCAGACTGAGCAACCCCAAATTCCTCAGCCAGCTTTAAGCAGCAAAAAGCCATCCTGGTGATAACTGAGGGTTTTAGTGGAAGTGCTGGAGAGTTAACAGTGGAAAGGAAATGCAGCACCATAAGCTGGGAATCACCAACCGTTTATACGGTGTGACCAATTTTCCTCACATTTTCACGTTGTTAGTAAATCATTATCGACTTCCTGTGTGTCCACCTTTGTCATGGAGCTGCACTCATTGAGGCAATGCCTCTGGATTCCTCTGCACGTGGGGACAGGCCCAGGGATCTGTTTGAGGGCCATGAATGCTGATCTTCAGCTTCGGGTTCTTTGCCTCACCCTCACGACTTCGGACAAACCTTTTGATTTTTCGGGGATACATTCACTCCTCAGGAAATCCTTCCCCCTCCTCTGCCGGTTTTACTCACGCAGTAAACGGGGATTGCAGGCTGCTCCTCGCACCAGAGATTCCACGGGAAGATAAAAGTTACAAGATATAATTATCCTTTTTTAATTTGTGTCTTTCTGTATTTCCAGTTCACAGGAGCAGACTGAGATGCTGATTTCTATAGAAATTAAAATTGTGAGTGATGTGAACAAGTGTTCTCTTTTGAATCCTGACTAGTTCCCTGTAATTTCAGGAGAAGTTTGTACTGTATCCTACTTTCATAACCTGTAAAAAGAAATTATCCATCGCAGGTAATTAGCAGGCAGGTCAATGTTTCTAAGGATTATCTCACTAAGTGTCCATGACCAGTTTAATTTCTTCGTATTTGGATGTTTCAGTAACACTTTTAGGAAATGGATAACGTCATTTGATATAATTTTTGGCTCTTTGTTTTTCCTAAGGTACTTTGTGCATAAGATGAGCATCTTTTCACTCCTGTGCTTTGTTCTACCTGCAGATGATGTGATCAAAGTGAAGGGTGAATACAGTGAAAGAGAGGAGAGTGCTTTAAATTCCGAGCCTATGGAGAACCCGGAGGAATCTGAGCTGCCTTACACCTATCCCAGAGAATATAACGAGTATGAGAGCATTAAACTGGAGAGACACTCAGGTTCCTATGACCACGTCAGGCCAGCTAGTGGGAAGATGACTTGTGATATCTGTGGATTAGCCTGCATTAGCCTCAATGTCTTGATGGTTCATAAGCGTAGCCACACTGGTAAATATCCCTCTGTTGTTCTTGTAAGAGCTGGGCACTGACAGGATAATGATTTTTAATCCAGACTACTTATTTTAAAAAAAAAGGATCCCAAAGCCAGGCTTTCCTTGTCCTGCCCTGGAGGCCACATGTGATCTCTAGCAAGTTCCCCACTGTTCTGTGCCTCACTTTACCCTCCTTTCTTCTCACCAGGATTGAATGTTAATAAAAAGCATGTTTGTGAGGCATTTTAAGAATTCTGGATGAAAGGCACTATGTGATGTCAGTATTTCAGGCACAAAGCACGAGTTAGTTGGGTTTTGTGCTACCATTTCCAGTCTGTGGATGTACTTCTCTCTGTGCTATCCCTGGGCAACAAACCAACCAGCATCTTAAGTTTCAACCTGCAGTAAGATAAGGCTTTTTTTTTTTTTTTTTTCCTTTTTCTTCTAAAAATTGCTGGCTTGTTGGAATCAGCCTCCTCCAGAGCACTTCTTTCCATGGCAGAACTGTGCAGTGCTTTCCATATGCTACGAGCAGCTCTGACACCAGAGCGGCACCTCCCTCCCACTGAAATCCCACTCTGCGTGTTTCTGTAGAGAGAAGTTGAGCCAGTATCTCATTCTTTCCTCTTCCAAAAAAGGCAGAGGGCAACCTGATACCCACGTAACCATTAAATGTCCTTTTCTGTATGTCATTTTAAGGTGAACGGCCATTCCAGTGTAATCAGTGCGGAGCTTCCTTTACTCAGAAGGGAAACCTCCTCCGCCACATTAAACTACACACAGGGGAAAAACCTTTTAAGTGCCACCTGTGCAGTTATGCCTGCCAGAGGAGGGATGCGCTTACGGGTCACTTAAGGACACATTCTGGTAAGTGACTTCACAGGCACCTCACGTGGTTCAGGTGTGTGTCACTGGGACACTCGGGGGGCGAGGTTTGCTCAGCCTGCTCGAGAGCCCACACGGAGCAGGGACCCACTCAGGCCCTGCTCTGGGTGCTCCTAGTGCGGGGGGAACACGTGTCACAGCCCACAGACCTCCTGGCACAAACAACTCCGCGGGATTCTCACAGAATCAGCTCAGTTGGAAAAGGCCTCCCAGGTCATCAGATCCAACCTCTGACCCATCACCAGCTTGCCAGATCATTTGCAGATGAGTGCTGCTGGCTTTGCCAGCAAGCTCTGAACTCCAGGGCAGTGGGAGAGGTACTTTGCTGGGATTTCCTCCTGTCCCATCCTGACCTGTGAGAAAAGCTCTGGGAGCACAGTCCTGGGCAGAATGACTCCATTGCCAATTGACGCCTCTCTGTGGTCTAGTGCCTTTCATCTGAATCTCTTAACATGCTCACAGATGGTTCTTGTCCAGCCTGGTAGGGTGTTCTGTCCATTTTGCGGAGGGGAAAATGGAGGCACAGAGCTGAGGGGACCTGAATAACAAGCCAGGTCAAAATTGGCCCTAGTTCCCCCAGTTCTGCAGGAGCCAGGTTGTGCTTGCCCTTGGATTTGTGTCTATCCTGGGATCTACAAGGGCCCAGGAAGAAAACATTGGTTCTGAATGACAGATGCTATCTCTGCACTGCACTGCACAGAAAAAAAAGTTCAACCTCACAGAGTCAAAGGCAAAAACGACCTTATCTGCCATGGATAAATGAGTTCTGATTTAATCAAGACCAGCAGAGTGGTGGTGACTCTCCCCCACCAGCACAATGCTAAAACCTTGGACACTCCCAGGGATGGAGCAGCCACAGCTGCTCTGGGCAACCTGTGTCAGGGCCTCCCCACTCTCACAGGGAAGAATTCTTCCTACTATCTAATTTTAGAGGATGTCTGTTCCCAAACCAGTACTGAGATAATTTAGGAAGCACTTCCAGTCCTTGCCTATGAGGCTATGTGGGGACAGGCTATGTGGGGATCTCGAGTTTCAAACAGATTTGCTTTAGTCTAAATGAATTAGGATTCATTCTCTCTGCAACAAATGCCTTTGGGAATGAAATCAGTTTAATGAAATCCTTGAAGAATTTAGTACAGGCAGGACCCAGGTCAGGCACTCAGGGCTGTGGCAGTCCTGGTTTGGCAGTGGTACTGTCAGAAGCTACTCTAGGGAAAGCTGTCACAGGGCTCTGGGAACAGTGTTCTCACTTAAAAACCTCTTCCTTTCTGGTGCTGAGCTTAGAGGATGAGGAGGAACTCTGTGTGTCTGGTGGTTTCACCCTCACGTCACCCTAAATTTGTGATGATTAAACTCAACGGGAATTTTGAGCGTTCTCCATAAGCTGAACGTAGGCTGTTGGTAACTGTGTGCTGAATGTCAGGACAGGGTGTCTTAGTGGTCTCTTGTGGCTGTTTTAATTACTTTATGATGTATTTTTTTTTTCTAGTGGAGAAGCCATACAAATGTGAGTTCTGTGGCAGGAGCTACAAGCAGAGGAGCTCTCTGGAGGAGCACAAGGAGCGGTGCCGGACTTACCTGCAGAGCGCTGGCATGTGTGAGGCTGGTGAGTTCATCACAGCACGGTGGTTTTGGGGGTTTGCTGCATTACAGGGCTCCAAAAAGGGCGTCTGGGGAGCTGTTAACCCACAGCCTGAGAACAGCTTTTCCTCCACTCAGCTTTCAGTAACCTGAGGGGCTGTAGTGTTGTAAAGGGGCTGGTTCAGCCGCAGCCCTCGGGCAGGGAGTTAAAGAGTGCCTTTATCTTAATCCCTTTTTTGTTTCACAGTTACTTTGAATAAAACATCTAAAACACCTTGTACCCAACATTCTGTAGGTGATACAGTGGGTTAAATTATTCCTGCATTAATGCCATTATGTGGCTCATTTAATGGGCTGAGTTGTTGACAACAGTTGCTCATGTCTCAATCTGTTTGATGGTTCCTCTTCTTTTGAATAAGAACTATTAATCATAATCTGTTAGAATATCCAGAAGTTTTAGTGGCCTGGATCCAAGGCATGGAAATGGGTTGGTATCCCAAAAATCTCTTAACAGATCAGCTAAGGAGGGAGTGAGAGGTAAGGGATTGCTTTGAGTATAGAGCTGCCTTTGCAAAAGTGTCAAGGTAAAATATATCAAAACAGGTTTTTTCTTATTTTCCCTTTTTCAGTCCCAGTGCTGCAGTTCCAAACAGTGGAGTCATGGAATCACAGGATGGTTTGGGTGGGAGGGACCTTAAAACCCATCCAGTGCCACCCCCTGCCATGGGCAGGGACACCTTCCACTACCCCAGGTTGCTCCAAGCCCCGTCCAACCTGACCTTGGACACTTCCAGGGCTGGGGCAGCCACAGCTTCTCTGGGCAACCTGTGCCAGGGCCTGCCCACCCTCACAGGGAGGAATTTCTTCCAAATAACTCTATCAGCAACAGTAAGGACAAGCTTCTGCAGGAATCATCACAAGCCAGTGTGAAGAGCCATCGATGTGTGATGAAAACTGTGAGCACAGGAGTCCTTACCCTGTGCACAGTGAGCAGGCTGTTTCAGGCACACATGAAACCTCCCAAAGGACATCACTTGGCAAAGAGTTTTATAGGGGTTTTTTTAGAGTTTTGTAGTTTTTGGGAGGCTCTCTTGTCAGCACATGACTTTTTTTTAGAGCTTTAGGAAAAGTAACTGGTTATCAGCGCATCAGTGAGTTCTGGTTTTCATGAGAACCCTTTACACATTGTAACTGTGGTTTGTGTCACAGTACACACTCCCCTGTACAATCACCCGGTGTGTCCAGCCCTGAAAATGGAAAACCTGAGACCTCCCAGAGCTCTCAGTGGTTCTCAGGGTTCAGATGCGTTTCAGAGCAGTGACATTTCACTCCTCAGCCCAGCCTGCTGTGCAGTCCTTGCTGCCATGGGCAGGGAGCCTTGGCTGCTCACAGGGAATGCAAATTCCCACTGTTAGATGAGGTGGCTGCTCCCTCTGCCTTGGAGACCTTCACACTCTTACAAATACCCCGGTGTTTTTAGGGGTGGAGGAAGTTTTATGAAAAATGGGAACTCCTGGGGCATTTCCATCCAGTTTCCTGGTACCAGCAGGATGTTGGGTGACAGCACCAGGGGGAGGGAAGGCTGGAAAGGCCCTCAGGAGGTCATTGGGTACATTTTGTTTATTTTCTTCCCTAAGCGTAGCATTTTGTACTTGTGTTTAGTAAACATCCTCTTTCCGTTTCTGACCCTTTTCCTACCTCTCTGCATCACTTTCCATTCTGGTGCTTTTTCTGAAATCCTTGCAAGCTTCTCAACCTGGTCTAGTGGGAGGTGTCCTTGCCCATGGGGGTTTGGAATTACAGAATCTGTAAAGTTCCCTCCAACTCAAACCATTCTGTGATTCTCACATGGAGCCATCTTTAACCACAAATATGCTCTCCGTGCATCATCCATAACTAATTAGAATATTTAGAGGCGTCAGGACCACAGTAACCATTCTAGTTCCTTTTTTTAGCACCAGGTTCCAAAGGTGGAAATATTTCTAAAAGGAAAGCTTTATGTAACAATACTGTTGGAGCATTGTCCCTGATAACCATCTCTCTGCTCACATTGTTGTCATTGCACAATCACCCAGCTCTGTTCCACTCTCCATTCTCAAGTGACCACACAGAGATGCTACAGGAAGCAATGCCTCTAATTTCAGCTCTGCTCTGTTCTCGAGGGCTCCGCTCGCCATATCCGCACCTTCTAAAAATTCTACTCACACTGGTGGTGGTGTGGCAGAAACCACACTATGGAAACAGCTCAGTGCAGGGGGACGGGGGGTGTGCTCAGGGCTGGGGCAGCAACCGCTCTCTCTGCAGCCACGGGGGGACACAGAGAGGGAGATCCCACCCCTGGAAGTGTCCAAAGGCAGCTTGGTCGGGGCTTGGAGCATCCTGTGCTAGTGAAAGGGGGTGGGACTGGATGGGCTTTAAGCTCCCTCCCAATCCAAACCACTCTGTGATGGCCAGCAGCGTTTGGAGAGGTTGTGTGATCACAAGACAATGGATAATTCACATTGGCAGGGCAGTTGTCTTCTGGCAGTGAGTCAGGATCACACCTGACACCTCCACTGAGGCTGGAGCAGGGCTGGGAGCACCAGGGAGACATCCCAGGGGGAGCAGGGGAGACCACCCTCAGCCCCAGGGCTGGCTAAGCAGGAGAGGGGCACCCAGGCTGAAAAGTGGCAGCAGGGATGAATATATTTACGTGAGTCTCCAAACACACTGGAGTAATTTAGGAGAAAAACCAGGCCAGCAGAGCAGAGTGTTATTCCCTTTCAGGCACTTCATGCCCTGCATGGGGGTTACAGGAGTGTGGCAGAGCCGAGCTGGGCCCTGGTATCCCATCATTCCTGACTCAGATTCGTAGCTGGTGTTTGTACCTCTGATACACTTCACATTTTCAAAGTGCTGAACAAACACGAACAAATAGTTCTGGCTGAGGTTTGGTGAGTCATGGTTTGTGTTGACTGAAACTCGTGCGATAGCAGGAGCGGCACCGACAAACAGGGAAAGGCTGCTCAGAGCTGGGAAGGATGAAGCTGCACTTTCAGCGCTTGCTGTATTTGGCAAAGCAATTTAAGTCTAATAATTAATAAATCTGCCTTTAGCAGGACAGAAGTGAAACCAAAGCATTCCTGTCACCTTCCTCTGGCAGTGCTTCTCTCTGACCTAGGTTATGCTTCATTTATTCAGGGAGGCCTCATCGTGGCCTTCCAGTGCCTTAAGGTGCTGATGAAAAGGAGGGAGAGGGACTTTTTATGTAGGTAGAGAGTGACAGGACAAGGGGGAATGGTTTCACACTGGCAGAGGGCAAGGATAGATGGGACACTGCGGAGAAATTCTTGGCTGTGAGGGGGGTGAGGCCCTGGCACAGGTTGCCCCCAGAGAAGCTGTGGCTGCCCCATCCCTGGAAGTGTCCAAGGCCAGGTTGGAGCAACCTGGGATAGCAAAAGATGTCCCTACCCATGGCAGGGGGTGGGACTGGAAGGGCTTTAAGGTCCCTTTAAGGACTCTTCCAACCTTTTGTACTACACTGGGAAAGTAAATCACCCCTCCTTGTCCTCCTTTTGTAGATCCCAACCCCTACAGACACGGGCATTTTCCTAAGACGTGTCCAGCTGTCACCACGGTGACCCCCGACCCTGGAACTCTCAGCAACGAGTTTACACTTTAATATAATGCAGTTTTAATATAAAAGTCCCAGTGCAGAGCTGTGTTGCTGAGGTGTGAGCAGGGCTGGGGGGAAGCCGCAGCAGTTACGATCAGTATTAGTGTGGTAGTAGTGAAATGAGGTGGCAGCTCTCCAGCTCAAGGCCTGTGCAGCCTCCAGGAGCTGAGAGCAAGCACAGCCCCTGTGCAGTGCTGGGCACTGCTCAGCACGGATGGGAAGAGCTCTGGAAAACGGGAAGAGCCTTAAAGTGGCCCAGTCCCAGGGGGATGATGGCAGGGCACAGACATTTTTCCTAAAATTCGACATTCTGGAGGTTAGTGAGCTTTAAAACACCATAGAGAAAACACTGACAGTTACTTTTAGCTGTAGCATTTAGGGAGAAAAATGAAGTGACAGTAAAACCTGGGAAAAAAAGGAGTTAGAAGTGAATTTTGAAAGGTTCTATTGTTTTGATTTTAATGGAACGTTAATATATTTCATACGAGTTTCTTAGTGATTCGTTATGACAACTATGACTGATATCTGAAAAGTGCAGCAAGGGGCCTGAGTGTCTTCTCCTGAGCCTGGAGCACTGTGTGAGTGTGCAGGTGTCACCCAACCTTACTCAGAATAAAAAAGAAAGGCTTGCAGAGCTTGTGTCTCCATCTGCAATTTAACCAACCTTCCAGCCCCTTCATTCACTTCCTCTCGCTGTCGCCCATGCTGGTTTGCATGGTCTGTGCTCCCTGAGCGAGCTCGGGGCTGGGCCGGCTCCCACTGACCACAACTGGTGCCCCAAGAGCAAGAATGACAGAAAAAGCAAAAAAAACCAGCTTTGCATCAGATCTCCAAAACTGTTTCCTCCAATCACTGTGGCAAATCGGAGATTAAACCAGTCAGCTCTTCCTTTATTTTATTTTTTTTTTTACTTACTTTTTATTTTCTTTCTGTTTCTTTTTTTTTTTTTTCCCCCCCCCTTCCCTTGCTCATTTTCCAACGTAGCCAGCGTGGAGGCGAGGCACATCAAGGCAGAGATGGGGAGTGAAAGAGCCCTTGTGCTGGACAGGCTAGCGAGCAACGTGGCAAAGAGGAAAAGCTCAATGCCTCAGAAATTTATTGGTAAGAACAAAACCCCCTTTTCATCCGCAGCAGCTCTATATGTGCGGGTGGGTAACCCCGGGGACAACGTCTCTGCTTCTTTTAAACACCCTGCTCAGCCTTGGCATCTAAGTGCAAAAAAATGAAGTTAACTTGGATTGTCCTGGTGGGGTTTTTAGTGATGTGGTGTAGGGGGTTGATTAAAACATTAGGAATTTGCTCTGTTGGCTGCTTAAAACTGGGTGGAAGCTGCTGCTGTGCTTTGTGTTTATTTGTGCTGGTGGTTTATAAATGTATTTTATGGTCTTTCACGTGCTGTTTCTGTACCTGTGCACTTGAAATGTTCTCTGCTAGGATCTAGAACAGGCAAAGAACAGGAAGGTTAATGTTTTCCCAGCAGGAGCCGGAGCTTCCTGCAGGACTCCTGTGTGCAATAAGGCCTAAAGACAGAAAAGTATTGGATTTCTGTTAGTCATCCTCCTAAATTTGACTATGATTAAAAAAAATATCAGATCCTTTCTTGTGGGAATTTAAGCAACCAGATGTTTCCATAGCCTTTTCTTTGCATTTAATTGTCCGTGATCAGAACTTTGCATGTCGGGGATCCGAAATACTCGTCGGGCAGGTTCTGTGTCCCAGCCGGATCCTCTTGGCCGGTCTGATTTCATCAACCCACCTTTAAAGGAGGATAAAACACCAGTCTGTGTCCTGGGGAAAGCCCTTAGTCAGCAGCTGTAGAACACAACACTGCTGCTGCTGAAGCCTTATTTGTGCTGTTTGTGTGGTTGGTTGCGGTGTCGAGTGCTGCTTTTTTGGCTTAATCTAAGGTTCACCTTCGGTGGTGTTCCCCTGGGTGGGAGTGCTGGCGGGGGGGACTCCCTGGGCTGCTGCAGCCAGACCCACCTGGCAGGGGGGTGTTCAGAGCACCCATCCTGCACCAGGTCCAAAGCCAGGCAAAGGTGTCCTCCTGGGCCCACCCCAGGGAAAGGTGTGTCTGCTCCCGGGTCCATCCACGCAGGAAAACAACTTCATTTTTTGAAGGTAGCTCTTAGTGGGTTTGTGGGGTTGCACTGGGCTTTCATCTGCAAGAGGTGAACTCTTTTATTTATTTATTTCATCTCAGTGTGGCTTTCTGAAGGTCACCTTGTTGCACAGCCACACCATCCGAGTGCCTTTGGTGCTCAGAACTGAAACTGGGACTGTGGGGCTCGGCCCTTACACACCGTGCTGTGATTCAAACAGCAATGCTGATGCAAATGGCTTTGTAATTCTTTAGCTTCCTTTTATTTTTGTATATTTTTAAAGCTTTTTTTTTCATCTCTCTTGGTGTACAGTTGGCACCAATTTGATCTGTAGGTATTTTATCAAACACACCTGCAGCAGGATGCACCCCTTCAAGTTCAGAACTAGTGGGGTTTGGGTTTGGGTTTGCTGTGCCAGCCTGTGAGTTCCTGTGTGGCACAGACCCTGTGGGATTTGGTGCTGGTACTGGGTGGCACCAACTGGCACTGCACACTCAGCTGATTTTGTGGACAAGCTGCAGAACCCATCACAGTTCACCTGAAGGCACAAAACAACCCATTTCTGAAACTTGCTGTTTTTCTAGACCTTCTGTGCTTGTGCTTGTTGAGCAGCATGTGAAAAAAATTCCCCCCTTGTCCCTTTTATCCCTGGGAAGGATGTTTAAGGAGCAGGCTGTCCGACCTTGGCCTGACTCCTGTGCCTCTCTGACCTGTCCTTGTCAGAGCCCGGATCTGCCAGGGAATTCCTTGGGAAATCTGGGAATGAGTGCTGATGTTTCATTTTGTCAGGAAGCAGGGACAGGGATAGTGTAGTAACAAGGCATCTTTGTTTGGCCCCTTGCTCTGAATGAAGTCCATTGATGGGAAGAAGAAAACCCTTTATTATTGCCAGAGGGCTCTGCAGAGATTCAGACAAGCCCCAGGAATCTTGCCCACTTTATTTTTCACATCTCCATCCCCGGTAGCTGCCTCGGCTGCACCAGCACAAGTCCCACACAAGGACAGGGACCAGCAGAGCCTGTACTTGACCCTTCACCTCCCCACCAGGCCCCTCTTCAGAACCTTCTCCTGGGGGAGGGGTGTCCTGGGGGGACCTTAAAATCCACCAGGGCAGTGGAATCACTGAGCACTGTGAGAGCCTAATGATCATTCAGGAGCTGGGCTCAGTGATCCTTGTAAATCCCTTCCAACTCAGAATACTCCAAGATTCTGTGATCACACGTCGTGTTTTTGCGCATTTACCTTTTGGTCTTACCTTACTTAATCCCAAAACGTTTAGGGGAATTCCTGTTAATTTTTGCTTTTTTTTTTTTTTTTTTAAATTTTTAAATTTCAAATTTATTCCCACCTTTCACGTGCCTGGAGCTGTGTTTTATGAGTCACCCCAACGCTCTGCAGCGCTTCGTTTCCTCGCACGTGGAGCTGGACGGCGAGCGGCGGTGCCGAGGGCTGGGAGCAGTTAACACTCTTGTGGTTCACTAACCTTTCTGGAGTGTTTGAAAAGAGAAACGTGAGCTCCTGGTTTTCTGCCCCTGCAGTGAAACCCCACGAGTTTCATACACATTGAGTCATGGTGTTGACAGGTGACTGATAAACATCTGCACCACTCGAGTTACCGTAACTGAGAGATTCGTGGATCCGATGTTTGCGAGTCACTTGCACACAAAACCTTTCATCTGCTCCTTTCTTTGGTATTGTGTGTTGGGTTTTTTTTGTTTTTTTTTTTTTTTTTTTTTTTTTTTTTTTTTTTTTTTTTTTTTT
>NW_020956746.1:17735-23759 GCF_003031625.1 Empidonax traillii | reverse complement strand
AGACATTCACCCCAAAAATGAGTTTAGCGCTTCTGGGGCGCAGTTTTATTTCCTCCTTGCACCAGTCGTGCTGTGCTGCCAAGAGGTGTGGGCAGGATTTCAGGTGAACTGTCCTTCCCTTCTGCCCAGTCCAGAGCTTCCAGAGCCCCAGCACACCCAGAGGAAAACAGTTTTCTGTTACTAACCCTTTATCAAGTGACTCTAAATGTGATTTTTGACACTTATATATATCTCTGCCGGTGTTAGATTACCTGAAAACTTGTGTAGATGTCCAAGAACCCAGGTGTGGTGCAGAGGAAGCTGTAGCTGTCAGAGGAGAACTGTCAGTGTCCAAGGCCATATCAAAGACAGGTCTATCAGAAAGTACCCTCAAAGCCTCCTTCCTTAGACTACTCTGCTTCCAAACCTGAAATTTAAAAAACTAACCACCCCCCCAGAAAAACCCCACCCAGAAGCTACTTATGTCTATAAACAGAGTCTTTCAACAGAGACCATCTCATGCCTCCTCACTTCCCAGAGCCTCCTTCCCTTTAGAGGAGGCACCGTGGGGTTTAACCCTCCTTTGCCCGCCCGGGTAACTCTGAGCTCTGCTCCCTCGCAGGCGAGAAGCGGCCGAGCTTCGACGTGGGCTACGGCCCAGCTTTCCTGTACGAGAAGGAGAGCGAGCTGATGCACGGGCGCATGATGGACCAGGCCATCAACAACGCCATCACCTACCTGGGGGCCGAGGCCCTGCGCCCGCTGGTGCAGACCCCGCCGGCGCCCACGGCCGAGATGGTGCCGGTGATCAGCAGCCTGTACCCGCTGCCGCTGCCCCGCGCCGACGTGCCCAACGGCGCCGCGCCCGAGCCCGGCCACGGCCACCTCAGGGACAAGAGCCTGTCGTCAGACAGGGGCCTCTCCCCCAACAACAGCGGCCACGACTCCACGGACACTGACAGCAACCACGAGGAGCGGCCCAACGCCTCCTTCCCCCAGGGCCAGGCCATCCCCGCCCCGGCCCGCAACGGCCTGCCGGGCCTGAAGGATTTCCCCCGGCCCTACGACATCCTCAAGCCGCCCGCCCTGTGCCCCCGCGACGCCTTCAAGGTGCTCAACAAGGACGGGGAGCCCATCGGGGTGTTCCGCTGCGACCACTGCCGCGTGCTCTTCCTGGATTACGTCATGTTCACCATCCACATGGGCTGCCACGGCTTCCGAGACCCCTTCGAGTGCAACGTCTGCGGCTACCGGAGCCACGACCGCTACGAGTTCTCCTCGCACATCGCCCGGGGAGAGCACAGGGTCGTGCTCAAGTGAAGGGAGCGGCTCCCCCCGAGGGCAGGGGGCCGTGTTTGCCCGGCCCAGGGGAGGCTCGTTTGGTCGGGTTTTTAATTAGAGTCACGAAATTTCCCGAGTATTTTTCTAGGCCGGTTTTTAAGCGTGTCACGGGCAGGTGACGCCTCTGTAAATTGTTTCTCGATAATTCAGTGTTCTGTAGCATCTCTGCCCGGCTGCTGTGGTGAGCAGGACTGTGGGAAACGCCCGGGGCAGAGCCTGGTTTTGATACGAACTTTTATTTTTGTGAAACTTCGGAGTCATTTGCGATGTTTTCAATTTTTAGCGTGTGTTTTGGTTTTATAGGGTTTGCTTTAACTCAGCACAAAAGGGTTTTGTGGCAGCTCCCCTGCTCGCTCAGGTGTTTGGTCTGAGGTGTGTTGGAGGAGCTTTTCCTAGTTATACTTCTGATATGGTCTTCCAAAACAAGGGCAGGAAAAGGGAGGGATTTTTATTTCCTCCTTCAAGCTTTTCCCCTAAGCCCTAACAAGTGTGTGGCCCCACCACACTTCCATTTTTCTTACCCCTTTTATTCAGTTTCTTTGAAGTCACTCCCACCCAGCAAAGAGCAAAATAAGAAACGAGACCCATTTGGGGTTGGGATTTTTTTACCAATAATTATTTTTGGGACACCCAGTGAGGTCACTGGTTGGCTCATCCATGTAGGCTGGGGGGGAAATGCCGATTTTCACTGCTGGAAACTCCTCCTTTCTGGCGGGTTCCACGAACGAGGATGAAGCTGCGCTGTGTGTTGTGCCTCTGCCTTGCTCCTGCTGTGCCATTCCATGTCCCTGTGGACAGTGCTGGGATGGGAGTGGGATCAGGTGGGACCTGCAGGTGTGTGGGAGCTGCACCAGGACATCCCTTGGCAGGAGATGCTGCTCCACACCCTGAGCAGGTGCCTCCCTCTGAAGCTGGTTTTTAAAACAATTCCTTGCAACTCCTCCCTGCTCCGCAGCCCTGTCAGTGTCCCTGTGCTGGAGAGGGATTTGGGAACGGCTTTGCTGAGTGAAGGTTTATTCTTTGTGAAGTATTTTTTGTTCCCCCCTAGTTAGGAGTGTTCTGATGGACTTTCTGCATCCCCTGTGTGGTTTGAGAGCTGCGTTGCTTTTGTGTTATCCCTGGTGATCCAGCTGCTTCCCTGAGGGAAGGCTGGAGAGCTCAGGGTCAAGAAATCCTGATTTCCATTCCCTCTGCCTCTTTTGGCTCAAGTATTTCCTCCCAAAGAATTTTAAGGTACAAAAAAAAAAAGGAGACTACATTCATTTTTCCCACTAAGGGTAGGTCTGGAGAGGGATAAATCAGCCTGGAGAGGGATAAATCAGAGTGTCCAGAGTGCTGTGGAAGAGCTAATCCAGGATCCTGCTATCCCTGGGGCTCAGGAGATCTGGTTTGCTGTCACATGTGGAGCTGTAAAACACACTCAGGATCTTTCCCAGTCTCCCATCTGAGGCAGGTTGGGCTCTTCCCCAGTGAACACTCGTGTCACGGTGTGACAAACACTCCCCTCAGGTGAGGCTGTGGTTCCACCAACAATCCACCCCAAGGGTTAAGCCTTTGGGCCTGGACAAGAGAGGGAAAGGGAGGGAAAGAATTCCCAGAGGACAAAGAGAAAACAGTTCTACTGCTGCCCTGACATTTCTGTGATAGTTTGGAGAATCTAAGTCCGACGTTTTTAGGACATTGTGGTTGTCTTCATCAACTTCTAATTTTGTCACAAGCTTGCTTTTCAATGGCTTAGTTTTCAACACCAAAGAATTGTCAATAAATGAATAAAATACCTAAACAATGACAATGTGCTGACTTGAGGGCAGGCAAAGGCAGGCTCTTCAAGGAACCTGCCCACCTGGAGCCATCCAAAAATCTGATTTTCTGTAAGTGGTTTGTTATTTTGGTCCAGAACAGATTTGGGCTTGGGGCATTCTCTGTCCCATGGTGTGTCTGCCTCTCTTGGCTCTTCGTTTCCTGATGAACTGCACCCCAAGAATGGCAGGGGAGGCCCAGGGAAGGACCTTTTAGCACCAAGAAACAAGTCTCTGGTGCTTAAAGGTTTGCTGAAGTTTTTAAAAATGTCAGTAAACCCACGTGAGCTAAAGCAGAGCTGGGAAGCGACGGGCACAGCGGGCTGAGGAGTGGGAATGGGATTTGGGGAGCGGGGCTGGAGCACCAGGGCTGGAGCTGGGACCTGTGAACCACCCGGGTGGGATGGGACTGTGGCTCCGGTGCATCCCCCGGGGGGCTGAGCCCTGGTGGGGGCTGTGCTCAGCACAACCAGTTACTCAGCGGAGTTCCCGATACTCGGAGGTGTAAAAATAACGCTGCCTGTTCCTCCAGCTGCTGGGAAATGGTGTTGGACGCAGCCGTGGTTAACAGGGGAACGATAAAACCCAAGAGCCGTGGGGTGGGGGCAGCTCAGCCCCACTCCCGGACCGCGGGGTGGGCGCGGGGGTTCCGTGGGATGCCGGGGGCTGCACCTCCCGTGCGGGAACGCGATGGAAACATCCCGGCAGCGGGAGGGTGGAGGCTCACACCACCCCCAGCCCTCTCAGCATCCTCCTTTTATCAGGCTGGCGTTGCCCGCCCTTGTTTCATTCCCCCCTGACACCTTCAGCCGCAAGGGCTGGACACGCTTGAGAAACAGAAACGAAAAAACAACCCAGAAGAAAGTCAGAGGATCCTTTTTTTTTTTTTTTTTTTTTTTCCCTTCTCACTTCCTTCCCAGTCCGGGGTGGTAACAAAAGCGCCGAGGGGTCTTTCCCTCTCGCTGTGCCAGCGCTGGGTGCGACAGTGCCAGCCCCGCCAGCCCCTGGGGGCTCAATCCCGTCCCTGATCCAAACCCCCTCATCCCTCTGCTGCCTGGAACCAACCCCCTTTCAAGGCTTACAGAAACCTTCGGTTGGTGTTGTGACAGAGCGATCCTTATCTGCTGATAACTGTTATCGTGACAGAGCACGGAGGAACTGGTTCCCCCCGCCGTCGTGTTGAAACACGCTTCCTTAACGCCCAAAAAATCCCGTAAAACTCTTCCGGGTGCTGCGCCGCATCCTTGGAGCATCCCGGCCGGCTCCTGCTCCCCCGCGGGGAGCGGCCGAGCTCCCCAAGCCCGCCGGAGCCGGGAGGGGACAGCGGGCGAGGGAGGTCTGAGTCAGCGGCACCTCCCCCGTGTCCCCGTCCCCAGCCGTGCCCTGAGTCACGGGCCCCGCCGGCGTTTTCCCACCCTCCGCGTGGGCCGCGTTCCCAAATCCGGGGGGGCACGGAGCCAGCAGAGCCACCTCTGTGCTGAGTGACAGCCTTGGAAGTGTCCCCACGGGCACGGGGGATTCTCTGCAGCCCCGGGGGTCCCGCCGGGACACGCGGGAGCAGCACAAGGACAGGGCCACGGCTGTCACCGGGGCACCACGACGGGGGCAGCGGGTTCATGTCACGCCTGGTGCCCCCTTCGCTGCGCCGGGGGGGAAGTGAAGCCCCCGGGGAGCTCCCGAGCCGTCCCCTCCGTCCCCTCCGGCCGGGTTATATCTGGCGCCACATTTGCATGGCAGCGAGCCGGCACCTGGCAGCGAAATCCTCGGGGGATCGGGGACACGGGGAGCGGCTGGCGATTGTCACACGCCGGGGGCAGGAAAGTCCCAGCAGACAATTGTTTTTTTAGAAGAATCCGCTTCCGACCCGCCCGGCTCCGGCCGCTCCAGCGCGGCACCCGCGGGGCTGGGGATGGATGGTGGTCCTGGGCTCGGACTGCTGCTCCACGGCCACGGCGGGTGCTCCAGGTCGGGGGTGATGCTCCTCAGCCTCAGGCATGACCCAGGTGCCCCCCACAGATTGGGGATCCCCCCCATCACCACCAGCAGCTCCCTGTTCCCCCCTCGCTGTGCCCGGGACCCCCGTGAGGGGGGCTGTGAGTGAGGCTGAGGCTGCTCCCCCCAGACCCCACTGCCTCCCACCCTCAGGGAGAGCTGCGGCTCATCCTCCTCCTCCTTCCAGTTCTCCCAGTACTAGCCCCATTGCTGCTTCCCTGGGCACTGGGGGGGGGTTGGAGGGAGGGTCCTGTCCTCCCTCAGCCCCGTTTCCCACAGCCGTGACTGTGCTGGGGGGCTGAGCTGCAGGCAGGGGCACCCCCCTTGTTGCTCCCCGGCGCCGGGCACAGCCCCCCCTATCCCCCCTTCCCCCCCCCGTCCTGCCCCCCGGAGTGGAGAAAGTTAGTCAAATCTGCAGAAACCGCAGCGGGGGGGGGAGGCAGCGACTCTGTCACCGCTTTGATGTCACTCTTGCACGTCCCACAGGTGCTGCCATCGCCCCGGGGCCGCGGTCCCACCGCCGCTTTGCCATTAACTCGTGCGAGAAGTGGGGGGATAATGCAAAAATATTTCCTCTCCCCCTCCCTGCCCTCATCCTGTCCCCGAGGTCCCTGGAGCCGGCGGGGCCCGGAGAGGCCACGTGCGAGGCACAGGAGCTGCAGCCGCCACCCAGCCCTCGCACGTGGGGCCGGGGGTCCCGGCGGGGGTCCGGGGGTCCCGAGAGGGCTCCGGGGGGCTGCGCCGCGGGAGGAGCCGGGGGGGGGGAGGGTGGTTTGTGAGCAGCGGCCCCGCGGGGTGGATTCGTGCCGGGCCTCCTGCGGTTTGCCCCTGCGCTCCCCTCCCGCGGCTGTCACGCCAGGCACCCACGCACCACCATCACGCGGGGTTCACCCACCCTGCCATCACCACCCCG
>NW_020956746.1:12261-13991 GCF_003031625.1 Empidonax traillii | reverse complement strand
TGCCAGGCTGTGCCAATTCATTCCACGCCGGTGGCGCTGGGCTGTGCCAAGCCGTGCCAGATCGGCAGCGAGGCGGTGCCAAACCGCGCCGGCAGTGCCGGGCTGTGCCAAAGCGAGGGTGCCCCGGGGCTCAGAGGGCCACGCAGGTGCAGTAGTGGCGCAGTTTGCAGGGCAGGATGCCCCGGTTGATCTGGTGGAACTCCACGAGCTGGATGAGGTCGGCGAAGCGCGTCTGCCCGTCGTCCATGGTGAAGTAGAGCCGACCCTCCTCCTCACTCTGCCGGGGGCCAGGTGGGTCAGGACCCCACAGCCCCGCACCCCCCGGCCCCTCTGGGCCCCCCCCGACCTCCCCCAGCCCCCCTAGAGCCCCCCACTCACGGGCAGGATGAGGTAGTGTTTGATGCGCTGCAGGTGGCACAGGGACAGCACGAAGCCCTTGGGGTTCCGTTGGCTCTCCCGCACCAGGAAGACGCTGCAAGGCCCAAGGTGGGGGTGGTCACTGCTGGCCCAGGGCCCCTCTGTGTCACCTATGGGGTCCCACACGCCTTCCACAAACTCTGGGGGCCCAGTACCCCCTGCAAACCCTGGGAACCCCAAACCCATGGGGAGTCCCAACCTCTCTGGGATCCCCCAGCAAGGCTCCCCCACCCCTACAGGTGTCCTGCATCCCCCCTCCAGGACCCCACAACCCTTGGGCTCGCATCTGCTGTCCCATGTCCTCCCCCCCAAGCCCCGGGGACCCCTCCCAGGCTCCCATACCCGTCCACCAGGCCCTGGCGGCCGATGAGCTGCTGGGTGTCCTCGCGGGAGATGCGCCCGTGGAACCAGGGCTGGGTGCGGTGGATGGCTGTGGGGACAGGGGTGTCAGGCTCAGGGGGGACACCACGCCCTGGGCATGGACCCCCCCCCAAGTGTGCAGCCCCCCCCCCCCTCCATCTCACCGGCGCTGAGCGGGGAGCTGTGGCAGGCGGCGGGCAGGCTGTACCGGTGCGTCGTCTTCTTCTGGCCGGGCAGAGCAAGGGGTGGGCGTTAGGGTGGGCTCAGGGGGGCCCCCTCCTCTCCCCTCCCTGCATCCCAACTCACCCTCCAGGCCTGAGCCTCCTCCAGGGCCGCCGTCAGCACCTCGCTGGGGTTCTCGATCACCCGGCCCGTGCACCCCGAGAAGTCCATGGCCACCAGGGCGTTGTCAGAGACGCTTCTCTGCGGGGGAATGGGGGGGTCACTGGGGGTCCCCCCATGGGCTGGGGGCTGCGGGGGGCAGGGGGCACTCACCAGGGGAGTGGGGCCGATCCAGGGGGGTTGGCTCAGCCGTGCCTGTGCTTGCTGGTAGTTGCGGTAGAGCTGCATCCCGTACTGGGGAGGGGGGATGGTCCCGTCAGTGGGGAGGCCTGTGGGGCCTCTGTCCCACTGTGGGGTGGGGGGGGGGGGGACAGGGACCTCCACAGCCACCCAGTGCCCACACTGGGGTGGGGATCTCTGTGTCCACCCCACATGGGGACAGGGACACCCATCCTGAACCTCTTCCAGCACCCCCCCATCATCCCCCTAGAATCCCTCCAGCATCACCTCAGTATCCCCCCAGTAATCCTCGGGAATTCCCCCAGCGTCCCTCTGGCATCATTCCAGGCTCCCCTCCAGCCTCCCCCCGGTCTCCCTGGGCACAGGGCCGGTCCCACCCTGCCGGGGCTCACCTTGAAGAGCCGGAACGCCGCCATCCAGCAGCTGCGGCT
>NW_020956746.1:7213-8804 GCF_003031625.1 Empidonax traillii | reverse complement strand
GCTAAGGGAGGGGGTCCCAGGGCCACCAGGATAAGAGGACAAGTTCCCAAGCCCCCCCAGCTGTGGGTGGGGGTCCTGGTGGGTGCCCAGGTGGGGGGACAGGGCTCTCCAGGGGCACAGAGGCGTCGGGGAAGCCACCTGGGTGGCAAAGGAGGAGGAAGAGCTGGGAGGGAGGTGGGAGGGAGGGAAGGGGCAGGGTCCCAACCAGGGGTCCGGGATCATTCCCGGCGGGATGGGGCCAACCCCCTGGGCTGAGCAGTGGCCCCCCCGGCCCCGGGAGCCCCCGGTCCGGCCCCGCTCCTACCTGCAGGCGCCCGCCGCGTCCCGCCACCCTCCCGCCGGACCGGGGATTCCTGTTCTCCCCGGCTTTATCTACCTGCGCCTGCCCCCGCCCCTGCCTGACATCACCGCGCCCCGGGGCTGCCGCCCGGCCCCGGCCCCCAACGCACCCGGGGGGGGCTCCCACAGCTCTCCCGGACCTGCGGGAGGGATGCCCAGCCTGGCCCCACGCAGACTCCGGGGGGCTGGACCCTCCAAACCCACCCGCCACGACCCCCCAGGAGGAGGGGATGGGGAGTTTCCCACAATGCACTGGGGTGGCTCCTGGAGCAGCCAAAGCTGGGGGACAACACAGGGCCCTTGGGGGGATCACAGGGACCCCCGGGGTGTCCTGGGGGTGAGGGTCCCGTGGGTGCCAGCCCACCCTCATGGGGGTCTCCAGCCCCAGGGTGCTGGGGTTTGGGTCGGGACCCCCCTGTGTGGGAGGGACTCCGTGGGTGGGTGGGGGGAGTGTCCATGGGGGTCTCATGCAGGCAGCAGGAGGGATGTGGGGGCCCCTCATGGAAGGGGGGTTGTGGAGAGATTTGGGGGATCCCCAGGGGGATGCTGAGGGCCCTGTGGGGGTCCTGTAGGTCCATGGATGACTCCCCAGGGTCTGGTGGGGGCACAAGGCCCTACAGGACCCCCATGGCAGTATTGGGGAGGGTGGGGGTCTACAGAGCAGTGGGGACCCCCGTGGGACCAGAGAGCTCCTGGGAGGGTCATTTCATGCCCCTGTGTGGGTCCCCCGGGGGTCATTTTGGGTCCCTCTGAGGTGCGTTTGGGTGACACTGGGGTAACTCCAGGTCCCCCAGGAGAGGTCACTGGGGGTCGTTTTTGGCCCCTCTGGGGGTGGGTGTAGGTGACACTGGGAGGAGGTCACTGCGAGTCACTTCTAGTCCTCCTGGGGGGTCATTTGGGTCGCTTGGGGTCCCCTCGGGGGTCACCGGGGTCACGCCGGGTCCTCCGGAGGTCTCCCAGAGCAGACAAGACGGGGCGGGGCGGCGGCGCAGAGCGGCCGGAAGGCACCGCGTCACGTGACGGCAACCCGGAAGCGGCGGCGCGGCGGGAGCGGGGCCATGAGCGGCGGGGCCGGGAACGGGACCGGGAGCGGGGCCGAGGCCGGGGATGGCGCTGAACGGCGGGTCCGCATCGTCGTGGAGTACTGGTGAGAGCCGACACCGCCCGCGGCAGCGGGAACCGCGGGCACACAGGCGATCCCGCGGCTCCCGAGCGTGTGCGGGGCCCGGGCGGGGCGGTGGGGAGTGGGGGA
>NW_020956746.1:0-5429 GCF_003031625.1 Empidonax traillii | reverse complement strand
TCCCCCCTCGCTGCTGTGACCCGGGGGGGGCACTGGGGACACTAAGGAGGACCAGGGATGTCAGGGTGTCCCCCCCCCTCCTGTCACCCCTCGCTGCCTTTGGTAAATTCCTGCATGCCTGACGGGGGGAACCAGGGACACTGGGGGAATTTGGGAGCCTCCTGGGGACCCCCGTTGTGGCACCTCCCTGGGGGGGGGCACAGGGGGTCCCCCAAACCCCACAGCCCCCCATAGGCCTCTCCCCTCTCTGAACCCCTGGGAATTTGGGACCCCTCGTGAGCAGTGAGGGGGGGGGGGTGTCTCTGCAGCTCCCAGGAGGTGAATTCCAGAGGGAAATCCACTGGCTGGGCCTTTCCCGGGGCTGGTTAAGGATTAAACAGCTCTGTCACTGTTTAATCCAGGCGGTGACAGGGGGCCCCTCCCGGCCATGGCAACCCCGGCCGGCCACGGGCGTGTTTGTCCCTGACCCCTCCCCATTCCCAGGCTCCTGCTTCCTGCCTGGAATGACCCTGCCCTTGGCCTCGGGGCGGCGGGGGGGCCCCTATTTATTCTATACTGTGTATAAAGCCAAGGGCCAGGGCGGAGTGAGGGATGGAGGAGGTGGAATAAAGGATGGAGGAGGTGGAATAAAGGATGGAGAACATGGCCCCTCTGTGTCCTTCGGGAATGATGCTCAGGGTCGGTGGGATCAGGAATTTTACCCTCCAGGCAAGAGGCAGGAGGGGAAGGGAAAGTACACAGGGATGGGGAAGGGAAAGGACATACTGGAGACGGAGCTGAATCTGATGGAAAAGGGGGAATTAAATAGATGAGGGGAGCAGAGAGGACAGGGAGGGGAGGGATGTTCTGGCCCTCAGGGGTGTCGGATGGAGAAGAGGGAACCACACAGACCAGGGGAGTAGAAAAAAAACAACCAATGTACAATCCTCAAATATACATCCCGGGGCTTCCAAAGGGTCCCGGGGGAACCGGGACAGGCCCGGCGTCCTGTCCGGCTGCTCTCAGTGCATTCCGTGTGTCCCAGCGGTGACACGGACACGGGGACAGCCCTGCAGTGGTGGTGGGTGATAGTGCCAGTCTGTCCTTCCCCGGGCACCCCCCGGCGTGGGGGGGTCACCCCTCTGTCCCCACACCTCGCTGTCCCTCAGCGTCCTGGGCTCTCCCAGCCCCGCGTGGCCGGGGCCACCCCCAGGGGGGGCAGAGGGGACAGTGCCCAGCCCCGTGGCCGCGGCTTGTCCCTCCCTGAGCTGCCTCGGCGAGGTCGGGGGGGTCTCTCACACGGCCTCGGGCCCGGCCAGGCCCAGGTACTCGGGGTTCTCGGCCGTGGGCGTCGCGCCGGGGCCACCCTCGGGCCCCCCGCCCTTGGGGGGGTCCTGGTTCCAGTAGTAGGGGTTGTCGAAGGCCTGGCTGAAGGGGCCGGGGGGAGGGGCCAGGTACTCGGGGTTCTCCACGGCGTGGCCGAAGGGCCCCGGGAACGGCAGCTTGGGGTCCTTGATGAGCCCGTTCTTGCCCTGGTGCGCCTTGGGCTTGTCCGGCGGGGACGGGGGCGCGCGGGGGGGACGCTCCCCGGCCTGGTTCACGTACTCTGCGGGGAGAGAGACACGTCAGGGACCCTCTGAAGGGGATGGGGTAGGCAGACTCTCTCTCCTGCCCCCTGTGGGGGTCCCACCGTGCCCTCCCTACCTGGCATGGTGCTGTGGGGGGCCGTGGCGGTGAAGCCCTCGGGGTCCTCGCTGTCCTCGGCCACCAGCCCGGTGGGATCCTCGCTGTACCGGGGCAGGGGGCCAGGCTCCCGCCCCGGAGGGCTCTGCAGGGCTGCCTTGACCCCCCCCTCCCCCTCTGGCACCTCTGGCATGGGGCTCTCCGGCCCCTCCACCAGGCCCTGGGCGGGGAAGGCGAAGGAGGACAAGCCCTCGCCCTCCTCCACCTTGGCCGGAGACTCTGCCGTGCTCTGGGAGCGGGAGAGGACACGGAGTCACCCCGAGGATCGTCCCGGTCTCGTGGGGTCACCCCACGCCTGTGCCAGGAGCAGGGGGGTCCCTCCCTGCCCCAGCCCACCCCGTACCCGCACGGAGGAGATGCGGCTGCGGTAGGTGGTGGAGGTGTCGGCGCTGAAGAAGCCGTGGTGAGGCACCAGGTACTCCTCGGCGTCCACCAGGTCATCCATGTCCTCCTCCTCCAGCAGCGCCCGGTAGAAGGTGCTGTCCATGGAGCCCGGCAGCCCCGCCAGGTCGTTCTAGGGGGGAGGGACACGCCGGTCAGTGCCCACCCCGGGGCGCTGGCAGGACGGACAGGACCCCTGGGACCCCCAAGGACCCACAAACCTGGATGACCACGAAGCGCTGGGGGTCGCGGGCCATGCGGGAGAACTCGGTGACCAACTCCCGGAACTTGGGCCGGCACTCGGAGTCGATCATCCAGCCTGGAGGGCAGGGAGCCATCAGGATGCACCCTCAGGGCCCTCCCTGTCCCTGCTCCCTCCTTTTGATTGTGTGTCCCCGTGCTGCCCCACATCCCCTCCCGTACATTTCACCATGATCATGTAGACGTCGATGGTGCAGATGGGCGGCTGCGGCAGCCGCTCCCCCTTCTCCAGCAGGTCCGGGATCTCCCGCGCGGGGATCCCGTCGTAGGGCTTGGCCCCGAACGTCATCAGCTCCCACACTGTGACACCTGTGGGGTGGGGGTGGGGGTGAGCAGCGCCCTGGGGACCCTCCCTGCTGCCCCTGGGGGTGGGGACACCCCGAGGTACCGTAGCTCCAGACGTCGCTCTGGTGCGTGAAGCGCCGGCGCAGGATGGACTCCAGCGCCATCCACTTGATGGGCACCTGGCACGGGGAGGAGGGGGAGGTGAGCAGGGCTGGGGGCTGGCTGGCACCGAGGAGGTGCCCCCCACGCTGTCCCCGTGCCCCCACCTTGCCCCCGTCGGCGTGGTACTCGGTCTCGTCGATGTCGAGCAGCCGCGCCAGCCCGAAGTCCGTGATCTTGACGTGGTTGGGGCTCTTGACGAGGACGTTGCGAGCGGCCAAGTCGCGGTGCACCAGCCTCACCTCCTCCAGGTAGCTCATCCCCTGCGGGTGGCACACGTCTGGCTGTCCCTGGCCCGCCCCAGGACCACCAGCTCCCCCCCCAGATCCCCTCAGACCCCCTGTCCTACCTTGGCGATCTGCACACACCAGTTGAGCAGGTCCTGGGAGCCGATGTGGTCCTTGTTCTCCCGCACGTAGTCCAGGAGGCAGCCGTAGGGCATCAGCTGCGTCACCAGCTGCACCGTGGAGGTCAGGCAGATGCCCAGCAGCCGGGACACGTAGGGGCTGCCCACCCCCGCCATCACATAGGCCTCCTGTGGGCAGGGGGTGGTCAGGGTGGGGGTCAGGATGGGCAGGGGCTGCTCCTGGCCTGACCACAACCCCCCACCCCCTGGCAGTGTCGCTGCCACACTCACGTCCAGGATCTCCTTGTTGGCTTTGGGTGATGTGTTCTCCCGCAAGACCTTGATGGCCACCGGGATCTTCACGCTCTCCCCATCGGGGATCCAGATGCCCTGAGGGTGGGGGAGGACAGACACACACACAGGTGAGGGGGGCGTGGAGCAGGGAGGGTCCCGCCCCACCACGGTGGCCCTCCCCGCCCCCTCACCTTGTAGACGGTGCCAAAAGCACCAGAACCCAAAACTTTCACTTTCTTGAGCTCTGTCTCCTTCAGGATCCGCATCTGGGCTTGGTTGGGGAGGGCCCCGCTGGGCGTCAGTGGCTCCACCAGCTGCGGGGCACACAGGGGTGAGGGGGGCCGGCTCCTGGCACCCTCTGGGCACTGGGGGGGGTCCCCCATTGTCCCCCCAGGAGGTCCCACCTCGGTCTCCTGCAGCAGGCGCCTCATGGTGTGCTTGCGCTCCTGCTGCCGCCGGCGCTTGACGCAGATGACGGTGATGAGGAGCAGGACGATGACCAGCAGAGCCCCCACCACGCCGGCAATGATGGACGTCACCTGGCTGCGGGGCAGGGGGGGCGTTGGGGGCGGGATGGGGTGATGGGGGACCTCCCAGCACCCCGAGGGGGTGGGGTCAGGGTGAGGCAACACCCCCACGCTCCTACCTCGGCTTCTGGTCCACGGGACACCCGTCCTCATCCCGGATGGTGCACCTGGGGACACAGCGTGTGGCACCCCACCGTCAGCAACCCCCTGCTGAGAGCTGTGACCCCTCCTCCCCTGCCCAGCCAGGGACCCCCCCTGGACTCACGAGTGGGTGCAGTTGGTGGGGCAGAGCTGGCACACCCCATCCTCGTCCGGGTATTTCCAGACGGGCACGAAGGAGGCGTCGGCCTTGACCCCGCTGGGGCAGCGCCGCACGCACTGCTGGGCGTCCTTGTAGTGGGCACAGGCCACGCACTGGTCCGGCTCCTGCGGGAGTTTGAGGGTGGGTTGAGGCACCCAGGGGTCTGGGAACACCCCCTGTGCCACCCCCTGTGTGTGTGTGTTCCCTCCCCTCACCGATCCGAAGCAGGTCTCGGTGCCGTTCTGGGGCTGGCACTCGGGGTGGCACGGCAGGCACCGCGTCCCGTTGGCGTGTTCCCGGACGGCTCTGCGGGGACAGGGCACGGGGATGGGGTCCTGGACCGCTGTGCTGTGCTGGGGGGAGGGGGCTCTGTTTGCCCTTCCCGGGGGTCTCCACTCACCCATCCAGGAGGTTGCAGGAGGCCACGCACTCCTGGCCGCGCAGGAACCGCTCACAGGCCACGCACTGGGTGGGGCCGGGGCCCCAGCAGTGCCCGTGGGCGCAGAGGTGGAAACAAACCAGCCCCTCGCTCTCTGCAGGGGGGGACACCGTCAGCACCAGGGGGTCCATCAGCCCCGGGGGGATCCATCAGAGATGGGGGGTCCACCCTCTCCCCCCACCCCATCGGGCACCACTTACCACACTGCTCGGGGGGCTTGTTGTGCGTCTGGAAGAGGCGCTGGCGGGGGTTGCGGAAGATGCTGTCCCAGGGCACCTTCTGGAGGAAGCAGAGCTGGGGGTTGTGGTGGACGAGCACCATCCCACTGCTGATCTCCTGCAGGGCCCGCAGCCCCAGCGCCTGCACCGCCAGGTCCCGCAGCGTCAGCGAGTAGGCGCCGCTGCCGAGACACCCACGGGTCACACACGCGGCCCCCCTGCGGCCCCCACGTCACCCTGCGTGTCCCCCCACGTCCTCCCTGTGTCCCCATGCCCCCCTATGGTCTCCATGTGTCCCCCCATATCCCCCCCATCTCCCTGTGTCCCCGTGTCTTTGAGTTCCCCTGTGTCCTTCCTGTGTCCCCCCGCATCCTCACATGTCCCCATGTGCCCCTGTGTCCCTCTGCATCCCCCCATGTCCCTGCGTTGCCCTCTGTGTGTCCCCTCATGTTCCTGCCCTGCCCCCCCGCCGTGTCCCCATCCCCCTCACTTGTGC
>NW_020956745.1:91400-92436 GCF_003031625.1 Empidonax traillii | reverse complement strand
CTTGCAGCCCTTCTTCCCTCTTTCAGAGAAGATCTTGTCTTCCTATTACCAACATCTCATTCCTCCTTTTGGTGCTGTTTTTCCTGTGCCTAATTCAATGCCTGGAAGATTTAATTCATGATAAGGCAACACATTAAAAACAGGCAGAAATGAGGAGCTGTGCTCCCCAGATCACCTCTGTTCCAGTGGGTGGTGTTCTGTGGGCTGGCTCAAGGCCACTGGTGGAACAGGAGATCTCCAAGAGCAGATGGAGATTTCCCAAAGCTTCAGGGCTTTCTTTGTGTGCAGGTTGAATGCTCAGTGCACTGACTGAGTGTCCTAAAGAGGAGTAGGATGAGCCACAAGTGCAGCGGTGTGAGAGTGGTTTTTCCACTTAAAGCTGGAAAATAGGGAGGCAAACCCTTACTGGGATGTTACTGCCTGTTGGCAGTGGCTTCTTAAAGCTTAAATATCTCAGAGCTTAGAGCAAACTGCCAACTGCACCATCCTATGGGCACCAGTGCCAGGGTGGGGTGGGAGATGGGCAGGACTGGGAGCATCATTCTGAGATCTAACGTGGGAACTTCAGTGTTGTTCCTAAAGTTCATCCATGGGAGGAGGGAATAATAGAATTACAGAATCATTAAGGTTGGAAAAGACCTCCAAGACCATCGAGTTCAACACTTGAGCAATCCCCCCCCATTCCCCAGCCCAGAGCACTGAGAGCCACCTCCAGTCCTTCCTTGGACACCTCCAGGGGTGGGCACTCCAAACCTCCCTGGGCAGCCCCTGCCAGTGCCTGACCACCCTTTCCATGAAGGAATTTTCCCAATATCCAACCTGCCCCTCCCCTGGCACAGCTGGAGGCCATTCCCTCTCCTCCTGTCCCTGTTCCCTGGGAGCAGAGCCCGACCCCCCCCGGCTCCCCCCTCCTGTCAGGGATTGCAGAGCCAGAAGGTCCCCCCTGAGCCTCCTTTTCTCCAGGCTGAGCCCCCCCAGCTCCCTCAGCTGCTCCTGCTGCTCCAGCCCCTTCCCAGCTCCGTTCCCTTCCCTGCAC